>NC_041385.1:421035890-421097821 GCF_002162155.2 Triticum dicoccoides
AGTGTGGCTTAATCGGGGTAGAGTAGCAGCACGAGCGAGGGGGAGAGCAGCAACAGCAGCTAGGCGAGCGAGCGATCGAGCGAGAGCCGGAGCAGCAGTAGTAGTGCGAGCGAGCGAGCGAGAGCCGGAGCAGCAGCAGCAGCGCGAGCGAGCGAGCGAGAGCCGGAGCAACAACAGCAGATCCGGCTGATATGGACGCCGCCGCCGAAGGGGCCTTGCACTGGGGGAGAGCCGCCGTGGAGATGTCGCCCACGGCTTCAAGGTAACCGCTCCATGGGGGTGCGGTATGGAGCACCGTCGGCGCCGGGTGGTCGAGTTAAGGAGAAGGTGCAATGCGATGAGTGTACAACCTCTTTGGTGGCTCCGAGTAGGCCTCGGCTTCGTACGAGGACTCCGTGAGGATGCTGCGGTTCCGGTGGAGCAGGTTAAGGCGGTGCTATGGGGATGGAGCAGCCGCGATAGATGAGGCAATCGTCGGAGCAGCTCCTTGGAGGTGGAGGACGGGGCAGTTGAACCGGCAGGACGGCGAGATGGACGACGGATCCTCATCCGAGGAGGTGGACGAGGGACATCGAGCTGTTGCGGTGGACGACATCGTCGGGGAAGAGGCTCCGGCTGGGCAGCGGTGACATGGCGGATGGAGGAGGGTGGGGTTTCGCGGCTGGAGCGGAGAGGTTATGGCGGCCTGGGATTTCGAATGGTGAAAAGGGGGCGATTTGAGGGGGTGAAGCATGACTTACGGACGCGCTTGCCCAAAATGTAGGGTGTGTTACAAAAGTACCCCCCACTGATTTGAACTAGCGGCCCTTTCGGCTCAGGGTTAGAAGGTGGATTTCGCGTGTTGGGATTTGGCAGCTGGAGGGAGTTTTCGCGCGCGTTATAATTTCGGGATAGCAAGGCGTGGGTTGTGAAGGCGCCAGTTTTGGGAGCACAATATCTAAATTTTTGGGATATAACAAGACGCGGGTTGAATTTTAGGGACAAGCCTAATGTGTAGTAATATTGTACTTATACGTACCAAATCAATTCGCACTTACCTCAAGCAAAAAGAAAACGAAAAAAAATAAAACTATTCACACCACACAAAGTGAGACTCTTGCCCCGTTTTACTATACAAATGCTATTCAAAGCTACTCCCTCCTTCCATCTATATAGGGCCTAATGCGTTTTTCGATGCTAACTTTGACCAAATATTAGAGCAATGATAGATGACATGCAACTTACACAAAGCACACCGTTAACTTCGTCTGTGAAAGTTCTTTCAATGATATAATTTTCACATTGTGCATGTCATGTGCTATTAATCTTGTCAATAGTCAAAGGCGGTCTTAAAAATCTCATTACGCCCTATATAGATGGAAGGAGGGAGTATGAATCCATTTTATGTCCGATTAATTTTTTTCGCTTTGCTGTATAATGCATGTAACCTACTCATACCAACATTTTAGTGCATTCCATATGTCTATACTACCGCTGCAATTCGAACTAAATTTGAATTCGTTTCTCTATTTCAATAAGAATCTACAATCATTATTGTTGCCAACTTCAACCATCATAGTTTCCTTGCTATCCGCCAGATATAAATTGGACGGCCTATAATGCAGGATGGTAGGCACACCATCATCAACAACTCCGGTTTTTTATAAGAGTAGAGATAAAATATATTAAATGTAGTATAACATGTTCATAAACACACCATGTGTATCACCATTATATATATTCACACATACGTCGGTTTAAAACACTGATAAATTCTTCAAATATCCGAATTCACTTTTTATAATGAAGTATATATGATCTCTATTCGTCTTTTACACCCACACAACCCTCTTATCTTTGTAGCTAGCGCTAACTTTCTCTTGTGCATGCACACACCCGCATCCCTCTCACCCTCCCTCAGCATTCTCTAGCTCCATCGCGCAAATTCATCTTTTCACTTTAGGTCGTTCACCCACGGTGTGTGTAGGCCCCCCAGCTCCTTCTTTACGGCACACATACATCGATATGCCTCTCTAGCCAGGTGTGCCTAGCACAAACACAAGCTTCCCCTCTTCTCTTGTCACCGTCCATGCCTCACTCCCGCCACTCTTTTCATCGTTCTCGTACTCGCACACTCCTCCCCGCTCGATATAGTATGCCTCTCGTACCACCTCCTACATGCATCCCTCTATCTCTATCCTTCTCCTCGTGCCTCGTTTGCTTCTAACAAACACATGCATGTATACCGATCGATCTCCCAACATATACCTGGATCGACTTTAACTACCCCCCCCATTGATCGACGTACCTCACAAGTTATGTCTCTCCTTTCTCTAACAAATGGTGATTGATCTTCCTATGTAGTTATGTCTGCTTACCACAGCCACATCGTCCCCCTCATCATTCGTGCATGCCTCCTGACCCGTCTCTCACACGCACGTGCACAGACAACAAGCAGCCATCTCCTCTCTTGTTAATATTGCGGGTGTTCCCTCAGTTTGTCTAGCAAGCCTATCCCACCACCATTTGTTAGAAGCATCTCCACTACCACCCCCTCCAACACTCTAGCTCTGTCTCTATCCCAACCTTATTCCTCTCATGCACATATGCATGGATGCCGATCGATCTCCCTTAATACATGAGGCCGATGGATCTCCTTAATACATGAGGTAGGCCTCTCTCGTCACATATACCAGCCATTGTACCTCTATAGTTAATTGGGCCTCCCTCTCCCCCCACCACACACTGATAGTCGAGCGTTGCAGGTAGGTATCCATGCCACAGAGACAAACTGCACATGTCCCCTCTCACGTTCCAGTAGGCCAGCCACTCTATATCTTTGACGTGGGCACACACAAATTCGATGGCGCTCTTTATCGATCGCACGCGCGCACACACACACACACACATCATCCCTCTTTTCGATTCTATGGACACCTCAAGCTGGTGATACCTCCACTCTCTTCTCCTGGATCGCGCCCTCTATATATATGTTATATCCAGGACTCTATTTCACACACATTGCATATGTTACATTTTTTGATTGAACCCCCACCCAAAAAAAACTCTCAAGAACCCACACACTATATCTCTCTAGGTTTGCATCTCTCTCACACAACCCCACGTAGGTGGTGTACGTATACAAGAGAATAGGTGCACCATGCACGTACTCACGCTTCGTGCCCAGCCACACCCGCGCGGGTATATGGTGGAGCTCATTTCTTTACGAAATGGCAGCCCACGTGCTAATTTGAACGCTTGTAGCGGTTGATTACCTAGGGAGGTCGTGTACCATGCCTGCACGAAACAAAGTTCGACCTGACGCGTTGCCGCGTTATTTTTAAATAAAGTTATAGCGCTCAATGTCACGTACACAGAATATAAAACGATTTTTATGGAGAAAAAGGTAGTCCGCTCACTATATACAATGGAGCCTTGCGTGCCTGGTTTGTTGCTCTTCAGAGTATCTCACACAAGGCTGCGGTGGCCTCTCTCTCTCACCGTTGGTCACTGATTCGGCCGCATCCCGTCCGCCGTGGGAAAGGGAGTGCGGTGGCCTCTCTCTCTCTCTCACCGTTGGTCACTAATCCGGCCGCATCCCGTCCGCCGGGGGAAAGGGAGTGCGGTGGCCTCTCTCTCTCTCTCACCGTTGGTCACTGATCCGGCCGCATCCCGTGCGCCGTCGGAATGGGAGGAAGTGCATCATTTTTCCGTTCGACGGCGCCGAGGCAGCACGTCCTGATCCGTGGTACACGCCGTTCTCTCTGACCAAGCTCCGGCGCGGCAGGGCCTACGCCACCTGCTCGCAGATTCCACCCGCCGCCGCTCACTTAGTTACATCCCGACGACCTCCAGGTATCCCCTCCAGCCTTGCTCCGCTGCCGGTCTTCCCACGTTGCTGCATGTGGATCTTCCATAGTTCTTTGCCCAAAACGTAGCTCGTCCAGCGTACTTTCCATATTGCATTCTCCTCCTCACACCGTTTCAGACAAACACAACCGTGTTGTTATCTTCCCTTAGGGCAAGGAATATGCTTCTTTTTTGTCGTCGCATGTGTCATCAACTGTTATTGGCTAGTAATTGTTTCCTTTCTACCTCTTTTTTGCAAACAGGGCTATCCATTTCACCTCATTGCTATTGCGACCTTTTGGTGAACTACACAAATCACTTTTTTCTTAAGAGTGTTTTGTGCAGTTGTACTAAAATGTCACATGGGCAACGTCTCTACATTTTGGTGCGACTGCACAAAGGGAGATTGGTTTTGCTCTATCCTCGTCATCCAACTCCGAGCCTAATCTGCTCCAACTAGTTAGTCTTAAAAGAGACTGGAAAGGTGACCGGCTTCTATTTATGAGTTTATTGTTTCATCAGCAGTCCTCTATTATCGTAATCACACTTAATATCTTTGGAACAGGGACGCTCAGCTCTATTTTAGTGGAACTGCACAAAATGATCGGAATGTTACATTCTCCAGACAGCTACTTTTTTCCCAACATGCCTTGTTGATTTAGACAGAGCTGGGGGGACGTTGCTGCCAATGAAAGCATGGATCAATTTTAATTTAACACCTTCTCACAACTCTGTCTTCAGCTGTGATATAATTATTAGCTTTGATCTGCTATTAATTGACATGCATTAGCAAGGAAGTTAGTTTTTTATTGTTTCCGAAAGAGCATCGACGGCAAGACACGCGAAACAGAAGCAGAAAGCTCACACCATTATACAATTTCATGTCTCACTAGAAAATTATTTGTATAGTATGTCAATTATGTAAACAAATGATGGAAGCTTGATAGCATTGCCAGAAGCCTCTTCATCATCTGGGCCCATGTGCCATGCACAAAATTATACTCCTTCGTTCCTAAATATTTGTATTTTTACAAATTTCAAGCGGGCATATTTTAGAGTGTAGATTCACTCATTTTGCTTCGTATGTGTACTCCCTCCGTTCCTAAATATTCTATTCGTCTTTCTAGAGATTTCAACAAGTGACTACATACAGAGCAAAATGAGAGAATCTACACTCTAAAATATGTATATACATCCATATGTGCCAGTCCATTTGAAATCTCTAAAAAGACAGATATTTGAGTAGTCACTCGTTGAAATCTCTAGAAAGACAAATATACTCCGGAGTATATTTAAGAACCGAGGGGGTAGTGCACAACCGCATGGGAGACTCAGCCCGGTCGTTGCGCCGCATTAATAGTGAGTAGTGAGAAGTCAAATCGTAAGCCCCACCTTTCCCACTGTAAGTTGCTCTGAAGAAGCAACCATCAATACGCTCTTCTTTGAATCCGTTCATACTACTCCATCTATCATTGTTTATACATCGCACTTCAGAAAAAAGAAAAAAGATCTGTGGGACCAAGGCGACTAGCGATCGGCCTGAAAAATAGCATTGGTAGTTATAGCACGGCGTCTATTACTAGTAGAGGGAATAATGCGTACACACATGCATGCAGTGCTTCCACCCCGGGTACACACATGCATGCACTTACTCCACTCCGTAGTTACATGGAGAGAAAATTGTGGACTTGATTGCGGTTACCACGCCCTAATTAATTGAGCATTAAACCAAACGCGTCTAAAGTCTCTCTGGTGGTGGAAATGCATTGAGAGAAATGCATCATAATGAAGCGCGCCCTGTAAACTGTGACGGAGGGAGTAGTAGTATGAAGGTTCAAAACTAAGTACGCGTATGGCCAGTCGGTCCACACACCTCCTCTTGGCATATCACTGACATGTGGGACAGGAGTGTGAGCAAGCCGATCTCAATTGACGGCAAAGAGCCAACCCGCCGTTCCTTGAGAGAGATGAGGAGCGAGAACACACATATGGGTTCGCATGGTGGCCAAGATATATTCGAGCATGGTTGGTTGATCGATATCATTCATTACATGTTGGGCTGCCGTTTTCCGCCCTTCTCCGGAATAAACGTGTACTTTATCAGAGATAAAAAGAAATAAGAGTACAAACGCTCCACCATGCGGTTCTAGTAGTAGTACTACTCGTACTACTACGCTTGGCTCTTCGCCTCTTTGTGAAGTCGAACAATGATGGTACTCCGCATGTTGTGTACTACAGTGTATGCCTCTGACAATCTGACACCGAATGGACTGATGCATGTCCACCGAGGGTAGGTTGCATTAGTCAAAAGGCGTAAGTGAGCTTCACCTTGTCCTGCAAGCTTCTCCTCGTTCTGCGAGTTGACGGGACACACCAAAAAGTAGTGCTAGTCCATACTCCCTCCTTTCCGGTTAATATGGCTCAATCCTTTTTGCGGGTAAATGAGAGAGCTTTATTCTTATATAAGCATTCTTAGGACGATCAGCCAAGACACTGGTCACTAGGAAGCGAGGTACCCCGCAAAAAAAGAAGTAGGAAGCGAGGTGTTTCATCAAGCCAGCTCCCAGCTCTCGGCCACATTCAAAGTGCAGCAAGCACGGTTGGCACGAAGATGCGCCGCAAGGTTTGCTGACCTGTTTACATGCTGAATAACAAAAAAAGAGGAAATATTACCGAGCGCTACTATTTGTAACGGGATATGAGCCAGAATTAAGCGAGAATTGTGGCGAGTGTTCCATGCAATCAACTTCCATTATCACATGCGAGAACCCTCGAAGATAACCAAATGTGTTGAAGATTGCTTTATCACATTTTAAAATTATAATAATAGTGCAAACGCTCCTTAGTACGTACCTTTATAGACTATATTAGTAAACTTTGCGCTTGGATGTTGGCCTATTTGGGAAGTCGAACAATAGTAGCACTAGTAGTACAGTGTATGCTTCTGGCAATCTGACACCGAATTAACTGTTACACGTCCACCGCCTGAGCGAGGGAGAGCTTGCATTAGTCAAAAGTTTCTCCTTGTCTTGCGAGCCACCGCGCGCAAGTAATGCTAGTCCATACTGCCTCTTCTCCAGTTAATATGGATTAATTTCAAACGAGATAAATACATTGTCTGTCACTGTATATTTGTAAAAATATGGCCAGTGGACTTCATAATACGCTCATTGCGCTCAGTATATATATTTTCCGGTGTTTATACGGTCACTAGCTCACCCTGACTGAGTATGTGTGTGCATGCACATGTAGGTTGAGCACTTAGCGTGACCGTGTGTGTTCCGTCGTGTGCTCGGACATGCATGCATTAGGGCATCGCGCGCGGTTTTGCGTCCATGTGTACGTGTGTCGGATTTCGGGTTCCGGCAGACCCTTGAGGTTCGAACACTGGGGTGCGCGCGAAGATTTCGCCCTCTACCTACCTGCTCCTCCCCGCCTCGCTAGGATCTAAACTATGGAAGGAACAACACAAGAGACACAGAGTTTATACTGGTTTAGGCCACCATTGCGGTGTAATACCCTACTCCAGTGTGTGGTGTGGTGGATTGCCTCTTGGGCTGATGATGAACAATACAAGGAAGAACAGCCCCGTGAGGGTCTGTTCTTGGCTGGTGCGATGAACTACTAGGGGGAGTTCAGTCACTCTCTCTACTGGTTTCTTGGCGAGGATCCTATCCGTCCCTACCTTGTGGTGGCTAGTCCTATTTATAGGCAAAGGCCCTGAGCCTCTTCCCAAATATTGAGCGGGAAGGGTGCCAACAATTGGCCATTTTGAAGGGGAACATCGGGTACACTTATCCTGACCAAAGTTGGTCCTCGCCTGTCAAAGGCTCTGGTGGTGACGCCTGCTTGGGCTCCACAATGACTTCCTTCCTGCCGTTGGGCTGGTCTTGGTCTTGTTGCACTGAAATGGATGCCTTTGCTTGATGCTCTCGCCTGCGCTTGCTCCCTTTGCACCAAAGAGGAAAGGAGGACACGGCGCGGGCTGGCACCCGACTAGAGCCCTTGGTCTTCATGGCTTGCGTCATGGGCACCTCGTGAGGTACCCCGCCTTGGACTCTCCGCCTCCTCTTGAGCCAACCTGATGAGGTCGTGCCTGCGGAAGCTCCTTGTCGTTCGCCCCGCGAGGCTCGGCCCCTCGCGAGGGTCTTGAGCTTGTGTTGATGAAGATGGGCCGTGCTGGGCCCCTTTTGAGCCACGCCGCGGGCCGCAGGTAGGCAAGTCTGGGGACCCCCGTTCCCAGAACGCCGACAGTAGCCCCCGGGCCCAAGGCGCGCCTGGGCTCGGCCGAGCAGAGAGGCGAAAGGGCAAGCGCGAAGCGCCGCGGGCCCTAACAGCCTACGGCCTTGGGCGCCGCGTGGCGGTTGATTGGACGTGGGCGTCTCCACTTCCCCATGACGCCTCGGCAACTATGCGAATTGACAAGTCCCTGCATGCAAAGCGGGTCATGATTACCTACGATCGTGGAGGTCGGCGGTTGGCCTCCTCTGGCCTTAAGTACGGCACGACGCGTGCCCTTCCAGTCTATCCCCTCTTGCTTCTCCTTCTTCTTCATGGCTCCGTCAAGGAAGTTCTCGGCCGTAGAGAAAGGAAAGGCCCGCCAGGTTGAGCCTGCCTCTCCCCCGCCCAAGCGCGGTTGAGGCCGCCCCCGCAAACACCCTGTGGCCTCCACGGCGACTCCCCACGGTCCCGGAGGTGACTTCCCGTGAGGTGACAGGCGGCTGGCCACGGCCGGGGGGCGTGCTTCGGTCGTGCGACCCCCTAGGCCGCGCTTTCACGCTGCGGAGGTGCTGCCGGAGTTCGTTGTTGTAACGCCCTCGATGCGGCTATATCTCCCACGTGTCGAAGCACGACTTAGAGGCATAACCGCATTGAAAGCAATGTCGCAAGTGAGGTAATCTTCACACAATCCATGTAATACATAAGGGAAAAAGATACATAGTTGGCTTATAGTCGCCACTTCACACAATACATAAATAAACATCCATCATTCAGTTTACACTCAAGGTCCGACTACGGAACCAAAATAAAAGAAGACTACCCCAAATGCAACACAGATCCCCGATCGTCCCAACTGGGCTCCACTACTGATCGTCTAGAAATGAGACATAGTAACGACCAAGGGCCTCATCAAACTCCCACTTCAGCTCAGTCGCGCCATCTGCGCTGTTATCACCAGTACCTGCATCTGTTTTCGTAGAATCTGTGAGCCACGGGGACTCAGCAAACCTTCAGATGTATCCAAACTAACAATCCCTACATCCAGATGTATCCATCCGTCAACACATAACCAAGAAACCTTCAGAAATCGTGTACCTCAACCTTCGGCGAGCTCGGCCGCGCCGCGTCGGCGCCTCGCCACTCGCCGCCGCCTCCAGGCGCCGCGCCCCCGCGCCCCGCGCCAGATCCGGCCGCCCCGGCCCTGGATCCGGCGCCCCGACTCCTCCGGCCGCCGCCTCTTCTTCCACTCCGGCGGGAGCTCCGGCCACGCCTCGGTTTGCGTGCCACAGGAACCCTAGGTTGACTTTCCCCGACCCCCGAATCGTCTAAGTCATTTTCTGCCAATAAATTGTTGCATTTTCATCCCATCACAACTTTGTACCCGTGGCTCCGTTTTGGGCGTGTAGCATATCAAATTGTTCGTCCCGATGAGTACATCATTTCATCTTATTGCGTCATTTTCATTTGAGCTCATCTTGATGCCCGAAATTCTGTTGGAAGAGGGCCATGTGATGTTAGTTTCTGTTTCTTAACAGAACTAGCACTTTTGTCATTTTTGCCATGATTAATGTGTGCATCTTATGAACTTGAGCCCTACATATGTTTTGATCTATGCAATGCCAGCTTTACAGGGGTGTATGCCATGTATTTTTGTGATCTCTGTGGTGACTAGCACAAGCATGCAAACTAGGGATGATAATGTTGCTGATTTCAGGAACTTAGTGTTTTCACTAAGTCATGTCCTGCTGTTATTTTTATGCCATGTGTTCATGTTGTTTCAGAGAGATCTATGCCCATTTTGAGCATGATCAGTAAGGGTGTTTTGAACATATGGATGTGCTCTATCCATCCATGCCTTTGTTGGCAATTATGGAGTAGTCTAGCATGTCATTTTCGTGCTCTACTTTTGCTCCAAAATGTTTCCTGGCAGATTGTTTACATGAGATTCAATTTTCACAAGGTTGTTGTAGTTGATCCGTGTATGCTATGATGCTGTTCTTGCCATGTATAGCTTCTGTGCCATGTCTTCTTGATGGGTGTATGCTTAGTTTATAATGAGATGCTCTGTAGTGAGTGCATCGAGATCACGAACATGCCTACTTGTTATCTGTTTTTGCCATGTCCAGTTTTTTTGCTAAGTCTGAGATCTGTAATGAAAAAATTGCTATGTTTACATGGGTGCCATCATATCTTCTGGTCCTTTTTGGCTTATGGTCAGTAAGGGACTTTTGATCTATGCTTTGAGTAGAATCATGTCATGCCTTGTTTTGCTATTATAAGTTCTTGTAGCTTGTTTTTTGCTTGCTCTAAACATGCCTTCCTGATGTTAATTTCTGGCATACTAGTATTTTCACTAAGTCTGTGAACCTGATATTTTTTTGCACTTTCACCATGCTTGTTTGAACATGTTATGATGTGATTTAGCCGTAGATCAGTGTTCCTCTTTTGTTAAGCATCTCCTGTAGATCACTGTCATATGCTTTGTTTTTATGTTGGGGTGCTGTAGCATAGTTCTTGTTGCATGCTAAGTAGCATCGTGCTGTTAAACGCAGATTCGCGTCATTCTTGTTTTGCTTGTCATTTGCAAACCGTGCATCCGATTCCGGTGATCTTTATATCGATTTCAACCGAAAACATCTCATCTTTCCAGCGGCATACTTGGTTTGCCAAGTTGATGCCTTGTTCATCATTTTCCTTCCGGAGCACTCATATGCATTGCATATCACATCTCGCATAGCATGTCATGTATTGCATCATATTGCTTGTGCATTGCTCCTTGTTTGATTGTTGTTCCATTGCTTGTGTTCTTGCTTTGGGTAGAGCCGGGAGACGAGTACGTGAACGAGGAACCTGTTGAGAACGCTTACGAGGATCAAGCCTTCGACAACTCTGAGAACCTTGCAGGCAAGATGACCATACCTTCGATATCACTTCTATCTTTACTTGCTAGATGCTCGCTCTTTTGCCATGCCTATGCTACGTTACCTACCACTTGCTATATCATGCCACCCATAATGCCATGTCAAACCTCTAACCATCCTTTCCTAGCAAACCGTTGATTGGCTATGTTACCGCTTTTGCTCAGCCCCTCTTATAGCATTGCTAGTTGCAGGTGAAGATGAAGTTTGTTCCTTGTTGGGACATGGATCCTTTTGGGATATCACAATATCTATTATTTTATTAATGCACCTTATATACTTGGTAAAGGGTGGAAGGCTCGGCCTTATGCCTAGTGTCTTGTTCCACTCTTGCCGCCCTAGTTTCCGTCATACCGGTGTTATGTTCCTGGATTTTGCGTTCCTTACGCGGTTGGGTGATTTATGGGACCCCCGTGACAGTTCGCTTTGAATAAAACTCCTCCAGCAAGGCCCAACCTTGGTTTTACCATTCGCCACCTAAGCCTTTTTCCCTTGGGTTTTCGCGAGCCTGAGGGTCATCTTTATTTATCCCCCCCACCCGAGCCAGTGTTCCTTTGAATGCTGGTCCAACCTGGGCGATGTCCGGCATCCCCTGGGCAACCAGGGTCTATACCAACCCGACGTCTTGCCCATCCGGTGTGCCCTGAGAACGAGATATGTGCAGCTCCTATCGGGATTTGTCGGCACATTCGGGAGGCTTTGCTGGTCTTGTTTTACCATTGTCGAAATGTCATGTGAACCGGGATTCCGAGACTGATCGGGTCTTCCCGGGAGAAGGTTTATCCTTCTTTGACCGTGAGAGCTTATGATGGGCTAAGTTGGGACACCCCTGCAGGGTATTATCTTTCGAAAGTCGTGCCCGCGGTTATGAGGCAGATGGGATTTTGTTAATGTCCGGTTGTAGAAAACCCGAAGTTGACCTTAATTAAAATACATCAACCGTGTGTGTAGCCGTGATGGTCTCTTCTCGGCGGATTCAGGGAAGTGAACACGGTGTTGGAGTTATGTTTGACGTAAGTAGTTTCAGGATCACTTCTTGATCGCTACTAGCTTCACGACCGTGCCTTGCTTCTCTTCTCGCTCTCTTTTGCGATCGTAGCCACCATATATGCTAGACGCTTGCTGCAGCTCCACCTCATTACACCAACCTTCCCTTTAGCTCAAATAGTCTTGATCTCGTGGGTGTGAGATTGCTGAGTCCCCGTGGCTCACAGATTCTACCAAAACAGATGCAGGTACTGGTGATACCAGCACAGATGGCGCGACTGAGCTGAAGTGGGAGTTTGATGAGGCCCTTGGTCGTTACTATGTTTCATTTCCAGACGATCAGTAGTGGAGCCCAGTTGGGACGATCGGGGATCTGTGTTGCATTTGGGGTAGTCTTCTTTTATTTTGGTTCCGTAATCGGACCTTGAGTGTAAACTGAATGATGGATGTTTATTTATGTATTGTGTGAAGTGGCGACTGTAAGCCAACTATGTATCTTTTTCCCTTATGTATTACATGGATTGTGTGAAGATTACCTCACTTGCGACATTGCTTTCAATGCGGTTATGCCTCTAAGTCGTGCTTCGATACGTGGGAGATATAGCCACATCGAGGGCGTTACAAGTTGGTAATCAGAGCCTTCGCCCACCTTAGGAGCCCCACTGCTTGATCGTTTTTAGCGGCCGAGTTGTGTCTAGAAAAATGTTTTGAGTCATTTAGGATTATATATATCGGAGAGTTAGGAATTCTTTTTACTCCCCAGTCTCTTCATCGCTCTGGTAAGGCATCCTGACGTAGAGTTTTGACTCTTCTCTTCTCAAATTTCACTAAATTTTTTTTAGGATCACGCGGGTATCTTGGAATCGTTCCGATGGTTTTATGATGAGAACATTGTCTTGGTGCCTCCTGTCAGGGGTTTAGTGGAAGTGTCCCGGGGAGTTGAGCTCTGAGGTGTTGTCGCCATAATTTTATCGTTGCAGTTCTGGAATACCTAAGTTTAGTACGCCGACATCGAAAATCTCTTTTATGCAGTTGTTGGTGAGATAACCCCGATAACCCAGTACTGAGGTGAGTACGGGAGTATTCGCATGACTCGTATAACAGATGCTTTTCGAAGGTTGAGGTACACGATTTCTGAAGGTTTCTTGGTTATGTGTTGACGGATGGATACATCTGGATGTAGGGATTGTTAGTTTGGGTTATGGTCACGATTTCTGAAGGTTTCTTGGTTATGTGTTGACGGATGGATACATCATGATTTCTGAAGGTTTCTTGGCCCTGGAACGCGCGCGGGAGGGCCCGCGGCGGGCCTCGCGGGCAGGCGGTGGGGCTGGCGCGTCGGCGAAACGTGGCAGGCTCCGATTCGCCCGGGGTGCGGCGGCGCACGCGTCCGGCTCCGTCCGGACATGTCCTGCGGCGCGGAGAGGAGCGGGGCTAGGGTTAGGGTGGATTTGACCCGGGATTTCGGGGGAGAGGGTGTTTTTATAGGTAGAGGGAGCTAGGAGGCTCCAAATGGAGTGCGGCTTTCGCCCACACGATCGTGATCCGACGACGGAGAGCATGGAAGTGACTTAGATGGGTTTTTGGGCTGTTTTGGAGGGGTGTTGGGCTGCAACTTAAAAGAGGCCTTTGCGAGAGTGCGGTTAACCGTTGGAGTACCAAACGAGCTCCAAATGATCCGAAACTTGACAGGTGGTCTACCGGTGCTATACTAGGGACACTTGGCAAGGCTCGGTCCATTCCGAGAATGTTCAACACCCACTCGCGACAAAGAGACAAGAGGGGTGCGCCGGGGAACATAGGAGTGCCGGATTGCAAAACGGACAACGGGGAAGATGCTCGGATGCATGAGACGAACATGTATGCAAATGAGATGCACATGATGACATGATATGAGATGCATGACATGAACAAAAAGCAAAACGAAAACAAAAACCCAACCACGGAGGGAATATCATATCACAATGCCGAAAATGGCAAGAGTTGGAGTTACAAATATGGAAAGTTACATCCGGGGTGTTACAGTTGTGTGGTCGGCGGAGCCAACTAGTGCTCGACTTCAGCTCCCTTTCTTCCACCTAGGTAAGCTCCCAGTTGGCGCTCCGGGCAGTCTCTGGCTTCAAGCAGACGGCTGCTACAGCCGGGCCTCATGGGCTTCGCAGGAGGTCTCCGCAGTCAGGAGCCTGGCCTTGACCCGCGGCTGGCAGACATTTGCCCGCGCGCGTGGCCTGAGCTGTCGGTGCACCCTGCACTTCAAGTGCGACGGCGATGCCACCCTCTATGTGAGGGTTTTGGGGAAGATGGTCGCCACGCAGGGTGCTGCCCTGAAGACGACGACCGCAGCCGGGACCCAGCCCCGGCAAGGATGGAGAGGATGGTGCGTGCGTGGCTGGCGGCGCCCAGGGTTCCTCAAGCTTCACTGGTTCTTCTTCGGGCAGCGACTCTTCTAGCAGCGGCCGCGGTCAGCCACCACGCCGTCGTGCCTGCTTGGAGGGTGGTAGCGGGTCTGCCCGCCGTCGCGCCTCGGTGAAGTGCGAGAGGGAATCCGCCTGAGCCCCAGAGGCGTCTCGAGTCTTCCCTGAGGGCCGTTGTAGGGCGAGCCGCGCCTGATTTGTTCTTTCTTTTCCTTTTTCCTGCATAAAAAGACAGTAGTGTGGGGCCCCGTGGGGGCGTGTTTGGGTTACCGCTGTTAATCATCGCACTGTTTCCGTTATTTCGGTATTGTGCCTTCCGGCCGCATGCCCGCGCGTAGGTAGTTCCCAGCCTCAGCCGTGGGGGCGACCGACCCGGGTCCTGTATTCGTGTCGCGGTGCCTGTGAGGCACGGACTGGACGGGTGCTCCTGTAGTGGACCCGGGTTGTGAAACCTTGAACGATAAGGACAGAAACACTCGCGAGGGCGCTTGGGCTGCCCCCTCGCGAGACCTTCCGCAACAGGAATCGAGGCAGGAGGGCGAAAAGTCGAAGAGCCATAAGCCAAAAGACGGCGACGGTTTCAATAAAACTTCAATTGAGAATGAACTTGCCAACTGCAGAAAGCAAATGAAAAAGCCGCGTCCGGCACCTAGTCTAGTCTTCGACGTCTTCTCACCAACGCGGAGCTAAGTGCTGCCACTGGGCATGGGAGGGAGCCCCAGGGCCTGAGGCCGGCGCTCCTGAGTCTCCGGGGCGTGTACAACCCCAACTCATTATTACGTGAGAGTGTCACGGGCGGCGAGCTTCACAGGTGTTGGCCTTCTTCACTGGCTCCGGGCCTTTCTTGGGGGAAGAAAGCTTCACGGGCATTGGCCCTCTTCACAGGCTCCGGGCCTTTTCCAAAACGCGACAGCTTCACAGGCACTTTCCTTCTTCACAGGCTCTGGTCCTTTTCCAAAGATGATCTTCACATGCATTCACCTTCTTCACAGGCTCTGGGCCTTTTCCAAAAAGATGATCTTCACAGGCATTCGCCTTCTTCACAGGCTCTCGGCATTTTCCAAAAAGATGATCTTCACAGGCATTTGCCTTCTTCACAGGCTCTGGGCCTTTTTAGGGGTAAAACCTCCAGAGATGCTGGATGTTCCACACATTCTGGACTGGCACCCCCTCCCGAGTCTCCAAGCGCGCGGAGCCGGGCCTGGAAACATGAACAACCTTGAACGGGCCCTCCCACATGGGAGAGAGCTTATGCAGTCCCTCCCTGGAGAGAACCCGCCTGAGCACGAGGTCCCCTACCTCAAGAGTTCTGGGGCGGATGTTGCGGCGGTGGTATCGCCGCAGTGCTTGTTGGTATCTCGCCGCTCGCAACGCGGCTTCTCGGTGACGCTCCTCCCCCTGCACGAGGTCCATCCCCCGCATGGCGTCCTGCTGCGCCTTGTCGAACGCCAGGACCCGTGCGGAACGACGTCTGACCTCGTGAGGGAGGACCGCTTCAGCTCCATAGACCAGGAAGAACGAGGTCTCTCCAGTCGGCTTGGTTGTGGTCGTGCGGATGGACCACAACACGGACTGAAGCTCATCGTACCAACCTTTGCCGCAGGCTTCCAGCTTCTTCTTGAATGCTCTGGTCTTGAGGCCCCTCAGGACCTCCACGTTGGCCCGCTTGGCCTGGCCATTGCTTCGGGGGTGCGCCACCGAAGCGTAGCATATCTGTGTTCCAAGGTTAGCACAGTGTGTTTTGAAGAGGTTACTGGTGAACTGCGAACCATTGTCGGTGATGATGTGGTTCGGCACCCCGAACCGGCTCACGATGCCCTTGATGAACTTGACCGCTGAACCCGCAGGGATGGTGCGGACGGCTTCCACATTGGACCACTTGGTGAACTTGTCCACGGTGACGTAGAGGTAGCGATAGCCCCCCGGCGCCCGAGGGAACGGTCCAAGGATATCCAGCCCCCAGACTACAAATGGCCACGAGAGGGGTGTAGTTTGCAGACCTCCTGTCGGCTGATGGATCTGCTTGGCATGGAATTGGTAGGCTTCGCAAGCCTTCACTAGTTCGACAGCGTCATTGAGCGCAGTAGGCCAATAGAAGCCGCTGCGGAATGCCTTGCCCACGAGGGCCGTGATGACGAGTGGTGCCCATAGTCTCCACCGTGTATGTCCGCCAGCAGCTCTTTCCCTTGTTCCCTGGATATGCAGCATAGGGACACATCATTTGGTCGCTTCCGGTAGAGTTCTCCATCCCTGATACAGTACGCTGTGGCCTGCCGCGCCACATGCTCTGCTTCCTCCTCCTTCTCCGGCCGGGTCCCTTGCGTTAAGTAACTCCAGAGCTCTGTGATCCAGCACCCCTCCCGAGGCTCCATCGTCAGGAGCAGGCGCGCTCCTGAGGCTGGGCCACAGACCGGGGCTCCTGAGGCAGGTGGCTGGGGGAGCTCCTGCCGAGGCTGTGCCATGTTTGATAGTGATGGCATGGCCGAGGGCTTGAAGAGCCGCTCCTCGAAGACGCCAGGCTCCTGAGGTAACCACCTGGATGCTCGTTTGGCGATGTCATCGGCCTCCTGATTGGTGCCACGGGGCACACGCTGCAACTCCAACCCCCAGAACTGCTTTTCCATCCTGCGGACCTCCGCAAGGTAGGCCTCCATGTGCTCATCTTTTGGCTCGTACACTTTGTTGGAGAAATTGACGAGGAGCTGCGAATCGCCCTTGATGGCAAGGCGCTTTCCCCTAGGGCAGCCGCGACCTTCAAGCCTGCTATTAGACCTTCATACTCCACTATGTTGTTGGAGACCTTTTCGCCTTGCTGGAAAAAGAGCTGCACGGCGTAATAGAGCTTGTCCTGAGTGGGAGATATGAGCACCGCCCCAGCCCCAGCGCCATGCCTGGAGAATGCCCCGTCGAAGTACATGACCCAGCCTTCTGGCGCCTCGCTTCCCGTGGAGAGGGATCGATCCTCATCGGCCTTGAGGCCCGGTGCCTCCGTCCATTCGGCCACGAAATCCGCTAGCGCGGCCCCCTTGATGACTCTGGACATGCTGAATTGGAGCTGAAACACTTGCAGCTCAATGTTCCACTCGGCGACCCTTCCGGCTGAGTTAGGGCTCCTGAGCACCCTTTCCAAGGGGTATGCTGAGACAACCTTGATAGGGTGACCCTGAAAGTAGGGCCGTAGCTTGCGCGAGGCCACCAGCAGCGCGAGGAGGAGTTTCTGAGGCATGGGGTACCGTGCCCTCGCATCCCGCAATACCGTGCTGACGAAGTACACTGGGTGCTCGACGAGGCTTGGAGCATCGGTGCTGGTGGCGTCCTCCGGAGACCGTGGCGTCTCCTGAGCCGGTGGAGCCTCCAGAAGCTGGTTGCCTGGGGGAGGGGCCTCTTCCGTTCCCAGTGCGCTCCCCTGCGGCGGCTGATCCTTCTCAGCCTTGGTAGCGATCTCTGCGAGTCCTTCTTGGTCCTGCTTTGCTTTGACACGGGCAACTGCCGCGACTTTGGTCCAACGCTCCTCCCTAACCGCCACCAAAACTGCGCTGGTGGAGTAGGGAGTGGCAACAAGGTAGAGAACCAAGGGCTCTTGAGGGCGTGGGGCCACCATTACCGGAGGGCTGGTTAGGTATCTCTTGAGATCTTGGAACGCCTTGTCGGCCTCTTCAGTCCATTCAAAGGGCCCCTTTTTCTTCATCAGCTGGAAGAAAGCAGCGCTCACTCCCCCAACTTCGAGATGAAGCGCCCTAGCGCAGTCACGCGCCCAGTGAGCTTCTGCATTTCTCTAAGGGTCTTGGGTGGGCTCATGTCCTCGACCGCCTTGACCTTTTCTGGGCTGGCCTCGATGCCTCGGTGGGACACGAGGAAGCCCAAGAGCTTGCCCGAGGGGACTCCAAACACACACTTCTCCAGGTTGAGCCACAGGTTCACTGCGTTGAGGTTTGCGAAGGTTTCCTCCAGGTCCTGTATCAGGGTCTTGGCCTCGCGGGACTTCACCACAATGTCGTCGACGTAAGCTTCCACATTCTTCCCGAGCTACGGGCCCAAGGTGATGTGCACGAGCCGCTGAAAGGTTGCCCCCGCGTTGCACAGTCCGAACGGTATGCATGTGTAGCAGTACTCCCCACACGGGGTCAGGAAGGTCGTCTTCTCCACGTCTTCCACCGCCATCTTGATCTGGTGATACCCGGAGAAGGCATCCAAGAAGCATAACAGGTCGCACTCAGCGGTGGAATCAACGATCTGATCGATGCGAGGGAGCGGGAACGGATCTTGCGGGCATGCTTTGTTGAGGTCGGTGAAGTTGACACACATGCGCTCCTTCCCTCCCTTCTTTGGCACAACCACAGGGTTGGCCAACCAATCTGGATATCGAACCTCGCGAATGACCCCCGCGGCTTCTAGCTTGCGGTTCTCCTGGACGATGAAGGCCTGCTTTTCAGTGGACTGCCGCCTTGCTTTCTGCTTCACGGGGCGCACGTTGGGGCACACGTTGAGGTGGTGCTCGATTACGCCCCGTGGGATCCCTGCCAACTGATCAGGCTCCCAGGGGAATACCTTCTTGTTTGCGCGTAGGAACTTGACCAGGGCTTCCTCCTGCTCGGGCTCGAGGTTGGCGCCTATGGTGAAAGTGGCGTCAGTGGACCCGTCCTCGTCGACGGGTATCTGCTTGGTCTCTGCCTTGTCTTGGGTGAACAACTGTTTCTTCTTGGTTAGTGCAGCCCCCTAGGGCTCGGGGGTCCCCGCGTCGGCGGGCTTGTCACATCCCTAGCTTCTGGTGCTGCCTGGTGTTTGCATCATGTTTAAATTTTGAAACTTGAACTGAGGGAAATTGGAAGCCTCAAAACCCTAAATAAAAGAAGGGCAAAAACCCTAAAAATCTCATTCATTGTTCCAAAATGCTCTTCTTAAATGTTTGATAATTTTTGGCAAGGGTTCTGGTCCCAACCAAAATATTGAACATTTTTTAAGGATTTATTTTTGGGACTTTGAATTTAATTCATTAGTTATTTGAATTTGAATTATATTCATATAATTAGAATATAATTTCAAATATCCCTGAAATATTTGATGAGCTTTTGGAAAAGTCCATCTAGCAAAATAAAAATATTCAGAGGAGCTTTTGGCATTGTTTGAATTATTTTAAATTCAAAACAGTGGCAAAAGAATTAAATAAAAGAAAACAGAACAGGAATATAAAAAAAAGGAGAGAAGCCCAGCAACTTACCTGGCGCTTACCTGTCCAGCCCAGCCGGCCCAGCTCCTGTGCGGCCCAGCCCATCTCCACCCCTCCCCTGTCGTCTTCCTCCCTCGCCAGAAGGACACGGGCACGCGCCCGGCGCGCGCGGCCACGCGCCCCGGCCACCTCCTCCCTGCCTGGCTGCCTCCTCCCCCCCCCTGGACGTCTCCCGCAATGCCACGACATCTCCTGGACCCTCCTCGCTCGCTCCCTCACCCTCACTTTCCCCCTGGATCCCTCTCTCTTCCCCACCGAGCGGAGCTCGTCGCCGCCGACGCTGTTACCGCGGCCACAACCACCCCCTTGCTCCCCTGACCTGTCCAAGAGCTCCGGGACATCTTCCTCATCCTCTCCACCAAGCCATGGAACTACGGACAAGCCACAACGTCGCCGGCATCGCCGTTTCCATCGCCGGCCGCCGAGGATCTTCACCGTCGATTCGCCACCATCGTCACTTCCCCGAGCTCGCTGACCCTCCCTGCACGATCCCTGTGAGTCCCTGCTTCATTTCCCCCTAACCCCATGTCCGATTTTGAGCTCTAGCCGCCCCCTCTACCGGAGCCGAGACGCTCCGCCGCACGGGCTCGTCGCCGGCGAAATCCCGGTGACCATTTGGTCACGGGCGTGCACCGTTGTGCTAGCCGCGACCCGTAGAGCCCCTCCAGGGCCTCAGCTCCCTCGTTTGTGAGCCGCAGCGCCGGTCCCGCGAACCCCCGAGCTCCGGCCGCCGCCTCGGGCTCCATTCCGGCGAACCCCGGCCACCCACGCACCTCCCGTTGGTCCCCCTAGATGCGCACGGGCACGGGCTACCTCCTGGTGCCCTTGGCGCGTCGATCCGTCGCCTCTGGCGTAACTCCGGCGAGCCACCGCCGCTCTGGGTCGTCGCCGTCGTCTAACCGCCGGCGAATCCGACGTGGCCGGTCATTAGGGCCTAACCACCCCACTAACCCAGGCCTAGGGCCACTGATAGGTGGGCCCTACCGTTTAATTAACCCGGCTAACAATTTAGTTAAGTTAATTAAACTCTGTTAAATCATTGTGCAGCTGACATGTGGGTCCCACAGGTCAGATTTGACCTGGACAACGCCGTTGACTTGCTGACGTCACTGTGAAGTCATGCTGACGTAGTAATAGGTTTTCTGGATTTATTTTTATTCAGGAATTTCAGAAATGCCCAAAACTTCAATAAATCATAGAAAATTAACCGTAACTCCAAATTAAATAATTTATATATGAAAAATTATCAGAAAAATTCAAGGAATCCATCTGTACCATTTTCATGCATGTTAGAACAACTTATAGCTGCTGTTTAGCACAAATCAATTAAATGGCATTTGAATAATCACATATGGAGTTTGAATTTGAATCTTGTATTCAAACCAACTTCATTTAATCTGTTGCTAGTTGCATTAGCTCAAAACACATTCATATTGCCATGTCATGAGCATGCATCATATTGTGCATTGCATTGATTGTGTTCTTTCTTGTTTGCCGGTGTTTGTCCCCTCTCGATAGACGTGACTCCGACGACGAGATCGATGACACCGATGAAGAACTATATTATCTTCAGAAGTGCCAGGCAAGCAAAACCCCCTTGTTCATTCCGATACAATCCCACTCTCTCACTCCTGCTCTCTTTTACTGCATTAGGACAACAACGATTCATCTGTTACTTGCTGCGGTAGCTGAACCCCTTTATCCTTTGCATGACCTGTCATTCCACAGTAAATAGATGAAACCCACTAGTATGAGTAGGAGTTGTTTGAGCCCTGTTGTGCCTACTCATTCATGTTTGTTTGTCATGCCTGCTACTGCTTAGAGTTGAGTCAGGTCTGATTCATCGGGGATGAATCAGAGGTGTGTGAACATGTCCTACTATGTGTGAGCTAAGTGTGTGAACACGATTTGGTAAAAGGTATCGGTGAGAGGCCATGTAGGAGTACATGGTGGGTTGTCTCATTGAAGCCGTCCTCAGGAACTGAGTTCTGTGTTTGTGATCCATGATTCAGCTACTACCATACATTGGGCCCTGAAATATGACCCCGCTCGACTTCTTATTCACCCTTGTCCTTTGTCCAGGAGTTGCAAGTAGTTTCTGGTGCTTGTAGTATGCTGGAGGCCGTGGACAGCGCTGATCGTAGGGGTGGGCTGTGATGCGGTAGGCACGTGGCCGGGTATACCGGCGCCCGTTTGGTGTCACGGAACCCTGTTCACATTGTTTGGGGGTGTGAGCGAAACTCCGGCCGGATCTCCTCATGGATGGAACCCGAATAGGCGATAAACCTGGACTAGAGACTTGAGTGTTTAGGTAGGTCGTGGTCTACACCCACGTCGGCTCTCGCTTGAAGTCTGCCGAGCACATGTCGTGTGCAGACGCTAAGTGGTGGAAACATGTATGAAGAAGTACACCCCTGCAGGGTTAACATCATCTATTCGAATAGCCGTGTCCGCGGTAAAGGACTTCTGGGTTGCTTATATCAGTTCATAGACAAGTGAAAGTGGATACTCTAAAATACGCAAGATAAGCGTGAGTGCTATGGTTGGCGTTCTCGCAGGGAGACGGGAGCGGATCCATAGTGGTGTATTGATATGGTGAATATGTGGACTCGTGTGCGCCACCTAAAAAGAGTTACTTGCAGTCGTAGTTCAGGATAGCCACCGAGTCAAAGCTGGCTTGCTGCAGTTAAACCCCACCATCCCCTTTGTTGATAATGATGCATATGTAGTTAGTTCTGATGTAAGTCTTGCTGGGTACATTTGTACTCACGTTGCTTAATTTATGTTTTTGCAGAGAGACTTCGGTCTCGCTAGTAGTTCCGCGTGGACTTCGACGTTTAGCTTGTTACCTCAGCTACGATCTTGTGCCCCGGCAGGATTTGGAAGATAGTCAGGCTTCTCCGCCCTTTTCATTTATAGATGTCTGTACTCAGACATGATAGCTTCCGCTTGTGCTTTGACTTGTATGCTCTGATTGTTGGGTCATGAGACCCATGTTTGTAATATCTCGCTCCTCGGAGCCTATTGAATAAATTACTTGAGTCGTAGAGTCATGTTGTGATGCCATGTTGTATTTGCACATATCGAGCATATTGTGTGTATGTTATTGAAATGCTTGGTATGTGTGGGATCTGACCATCTAGTTGTTTATCTTTAGTAGCCTCTCTTACCGGGAAATGTCTCCTAGTGTTTCCACCGAGCCATGTTAGCTTGCTACTGCTCCAGAACACCTAGGCTGGCCGGCATGTGTCCTTCTTCGTTCCTGTGTCTGTCCCTTCGGGGAAATGTAACGCGATGAATACCGGAGTCCTGTTAGCCCGCTACAACCCGGTTCACCGGAGTCCTGCTAGCCCAGTGCTACAGCCTGGATTCACTCGCTGATGACCGACAGGTTCGATGCTGGGTCATGGATGCCTGTCCCTGTAAGTTTGTGCCACTTCGGGTTTACGACTAGCCATGTCAGCCCGGGCTCCTTATCATATGGATGCTAGCGACACTGTCATATACGTGTGCCAACAGGCGCAAACGGTCCCGGGTAAAGGTAAGGCGACACCCGTGGGAATACCATGCGTGAGGCCGCAAAGTGATATGAGGTGTTTCATGCTAGATAGATGTGGCATTGAGTCGGGGTCCTGACAGCATTGGTATCAGAGCTTGACTGCCTGTAGGATTACCAAGCCAAACTGGTCGAAGTTGAGTCTAGAAATTCTTTAGTTGTATAAGGGAATTGATTGTGGGATGGAACGTAAGGCTCTTTTTACTCCTTATACTTTATGCCCTTCTGATCTGAGTCATCTTATCTTTCCTACGGGGATTAAGAACTAGGCTATCTCTTCTTTCTATCAGGATCACGTGTTACTAATAAGTAGACTTATAAGATTGTTGGATTTAAGCTTGAGTTCAGTTCCTACTACTTCTGTATGTTAACTGTTGATCTCCAAACCTTGATATTGTGCCTCTGAGTGGCTATGCCACCATTTTTGTAGCATGTTTCAAATCTTTTTGAGCATTTACAGCCGTTATGCTGTCCGAGTCATCTCAGGTCTCTAAATAGTCTGATGCACTTGCAAATTCCTTCCTCCCATTTCAATGTTCCTTTGGGCTAGATTAACCACACTAATCAGTGAGTTGAGGTACTCTGTTACCTTGACATATATGTTGGAGATATTATTATGACCCTAGGTGTCTTAGGGGATCATCTAGTAATTTAGCCATGATTTGTGTTCCCAGTGTGATGATTCTGGCCATCATTCTTGAAAGCATCCCGTGATGCTACTTAGTAATAGGTATTCTGTTCCAGGGTTCTTGAACCCGAGATTCACTCTACCTACTTCATGTTGATAGTAATTGCTAGTGCCTTTAGGATATTAGTAACCTTTGCGATAGTCCTTGAAGTCCGTGGTATCTTCTTCTTCCAAATACCATGAACTACTTATGGCAGAAGTTCCTCGTTGAACTGAAATATCACAACAGGATTATTCTTGATGAGTTCTCCATTATATATTGTGGCTCTGCCAGTTCTACCTTTCTGCATGGGTTATCCGGAAGAAATATGTTGAACTTCGTTCGACATGCTAAACCATGCATCCACAACTCAGAAAATCGTATGTTCCTTTGAGTTGTCCCTCTTTAGTTGTCCTCTGACCCTCGTTTATCAATTGATAGTCAAGAGTATGCGTGCAATCGTTCATCGATACCTATTACTCTTGTGGTCCGTCAAGCCATTCTATTCCGGAATGACTAGGAGAAACAAACTCCAGTACCTCATCCATATCTAGGATTGGGTCAAAACAATTGTACTCCGCAGATCAAAATGCCAATCCAGCTTTTGCTCTGTTCTACCTTGGAGTATTACCATCTCTATATCAAGAATGTCATGGGAATTGCACACCATCCTATGAACTCTTGTGTCAGGACCCCGATCCTAAGTCACACCGATCTAGCATATAACACATCATATCACTTTGCGGCCTCACGCACGGTATTCCCACGGGTGCCACCTTACCTAGCCCGGGACAGTTTGCGCCTTTTGGCTCACGTATATGATAGTGTCGCTTGCATCCATATGACAAAGGACCCGGGCTGACATGGCTAGTCGTAAACCCAAAGTGGCACAGACTTACAGGGACAGGCATCCATGACCCAGCATCGATCGTCTCGGTCATCAGCGAGTGAATCCAGGCTGTAGCACTGGGCTAGTAGGACTCCGGTGAACTGGGCTGTAGCGGGCTAACAGGACTCCGGTATTCATCACGTGACATTTCCCCGAAGGGACAGACACAGGAACGAAGAAGGACACATGCCGGCCAGCCTAAGTATTCCGGAGCAGTAGCAAGCTACCATGGCTCGGTGGAAACACTAGGAGACATTTCCCGGTAAGAGAGGCTACTAAAGATAAACAACTAGATGGTCAGATCCCACACATACCAAGCATTTCAATAACATATACACAATATGCTCAATATGTGCAAATACAACATGGCATCACAACATGACTCTACGACTCAAGTAATTTATTCATTAGGCTCCGAGGAGCGAGATATTACAAACAGGGGTCTCACGACCCAACATTTAGAGCATACAAATCAAAGCACAAGCGGAAGCTATCATGTTTGAGTACAGACATCTATAAATGAAAAAGGCTGAGAAGCCTGACTATCTATCAGATCCTGCCGAGGGCACAAGATCGTAGCTGAGGTAACAAGCTAAACATCGAAGTCCACGTGGAACTACTAGCGAGACCGAAGTCTCTCTGCAAAAACATAAAATAGGCAAACGTGAGTACAAATGTACCCAGCAAGACTTATATCAGAACTAACTACATATGCACCATTATCAACAAAGGGGATGGTGGGGTTTAACTGCAGCAAGCCAGCTTTGACGCGGTGGCTATCCTGATCTACTATTGCAAATAACTCTTTTGAGGTGGCGCACACGAGTCCACATATTCACCATATCAATACACCACTATGGATCCACTCCCGTCTCCCTACGAGAATGCCATCCATAGCACTCACGCTTATCTTGCGTATTTTACAGTATCCACTTTCACTTGTCTATGAACTGTACAGGCAACCCAGAAGTCCTTTTCCGCGGACACGGCTATTCGAATAGATGATGTTAACCCTGCAGGGGTGTACTTCTTCACACACGCTCTCACCACTTACCGCCGTTTACACGACATGTACTCGGCAACCTTTAAGCGGAAGCCCAACGTGGGTGTCGGCCATGGCCTGCCTAAACTCTCAAGTCTCTAGTCCAGGTTTATCGCCTGTTCGGGTTCCATCCATGAGGAGATCCGGCCGGAGTTTCGCTCATAGCCCCAAACGATGTGAACAGGGTTCCCGAGACACCAAACGGGCGCCCGGTACACCGTGCCACGTGCCTACCGCATCACAGCCCACCCCTATGGTCAGCGCTCCGCACGGCCTGCAGCATACTACAAACACCAGAAACTACTTGCAACTCCTGGACAGAGGACAAGGGTGATTAAGAAGCCGAGAGGGTCCATTGGTTTCGGGCCCAATGCGTGGTAGTAGCTGAATCATGGATCACAAACACAGAACTCAGTTCCTGAGGACGGCTGCAATGAGACAACCCACCATGTACTCCTACATGGCCTCTCACCGCTACCTTTACCAAATCGTATTCACATACTTAGCTCACACATAGTAGGACATGTTCACACACCTCTGATTCATCCCCGATGAATCAGACCTGACACAACTCTAAGCAATAGCAGGCATGACAAACAAGCATGAATGAGTAGGCACAACAGGGCTCAAACAACTCCTACTCATGCTAGTGGGTTTCATCTATTTACTGTGGAATGACAGGTCATGCAAAGGATAAAGGGGTTCAGCTACCGCAGCAAGTAACAGTTGAATCGTTGTTGTCCTAATGCAGTAAAATAGAGCAGGAGCGAGAGAGTAGGATTGTATCGGAATGAACAAGGGGGTTTTGCTTGCCTGGCACTTCTGAAGATAACATTGAGTCTTCATCAGTGTCAACGATCACAATGTCGGAACATCGTCTACCGGGAGGGAACAGATACTGGCAACAAAGAAGAAATACAATCAATGCAATGCACAATATGATGCATGCTCATGACATGGCAATATGAATGTGTTTTGGGCTAATGCACCTAGCTATGATTTAAATGAAGTTGGTTTGAATACATGATTCAAATTCCAACTCCATATATGATTATTTAAATGCCCTTTATTTGTTTTGTCCAAAACAGAGGACAAACATTGTTCAAACATGCATGAAAATGGTACAGATGGATTCCTTGAATTTTTCTGATAATTTTTCATATATAATTTATTTAATTTGGAGTTACGGTTGAATTTCTATGAATTTTAGAAGTTTATACAATTTTCTGGAATTTTCTGAATAAAATAAATCCAGAAAATGATTTATTGCGTCAGCACTAGGTCATGCTGATGTCAGCAGGTCAACTGGGCGCCCCAGGTCAAACCTGACCAGTGGGGTCCACTGGTCAGTGACACTACTAACTAACCGAATTAGTTAGTGTTAGGTTAAATACTAATCTAGGTTAATTAGCACTAACTAATCCTAACTAATAACTAACCGGGGCGGGTCCACACGTCAGTGACTTAGTGGGTTAGCTAAAAGTTAATTAGTACTAAGCTAACATTAGCAGGGCTCTGGGCCCACCTGTCAGTGAAACAGTGGCTAAAAAAATTAGAAAAAACTAAACTAATTAACAGGGGGCTGGCCCCACCTGTCATCGACCCAGGGGAGGTCAAACCCCTGGTCAACAGGGCCTAACCCGCCGGCGGTTAGTCGCCGGTGGCAACAGACGTAGCGGAGGGCTCGGGCTCGCTCCTCCGGCATCCAAATGGACGGAGGAGAGCGGCTACAGAGAGCTGGAGCTCACCCGCGCCCGTTTCAGCAAGCAGCAGCAGCTAGGGCGGTCGGAGACGATGGTCTCGAGCTCGGCAGCGGCGGCCGGCGCTCGGGCGTGCTCGGGTTCGGTGTTACACGGCACGGCGAGATCAGCTGAGGGCCTCTACGGGTTACGGGGGTCGTCAGGAGCACTCGGAGGCAACGAGCGCAGGTGGAGGAGCTCGGGAGCACGAAGCTCACCGGCCATGGCGGACGGCGGCTTCGGGTGCTCGTGGGGCGGCGGCTACAGGGCGCGCGCGAGAGAGAGAGATGAGGGGAAACGACGGCAAGCTCACAGGGAGGCAGCAGGGTGGCTCAGTGGGCTCGGGGACGCGCCGGACGTCGCGAATCGACGGCGGTGAGCTTCGGTGGCCGGCGACGGGAACAACGATGGTGGCGGCGTTGCAGCGCGTCCGGGACCTCATGGCTCGGTGGAGAGGAAGAGGGGGTCGAGGCGGAGCCTCTGGGCTAGTCGGGGAAGCGAGGGAGGCCCGGTGGCCGTGGTGGCAGTGGACGGCGGCGACGAGCGCGCTCGAGCGCGAGAGGGGGAGAGCAGAGAAGGGAGCAGGGGTCGGGAGAGAGTGAGAGAGAGGAGCGAGGGGGCTGCGTGGCGTCACCCGAAGAGGCCAGGGCGAAGCGGCAAGCAGGAGGTGGCCCGGGGCGGCGTCGGCGCTCGCCACCGAGCAGCTTCGGGGCGAGGGGGAGGAAGACGACAGGGGAGGAGTGGAGATGGGCTGGGCCGGAAGTGTTGGGCCGTCCAGGTGGGCTTCGGTGAGCTCCAGGTAAGTCCAGGTAAGTTTCTGTTCTGTTTTACTTTTCTGTAGTTTGTTTTGATTTAGTTTTAGACACTAAATCATTTTAATAAATTCTGTAGGTTTTTATGTGGCTTGCTAAAATATATACAAAGCCACTCACAAACTTCCAGAATTATTGGAGTCATATTTAATATATATATTAAATATAAATCCAAAGCAAATAGTTATTGGATTAATTCAAATGGCCAGAATAAATATTTCTGTGACTCCAAAAATATTGGTTTGAATTTTACCTCTTACCAACATTTCTATGGAATAACAGGAACATTTTCTTGGACTCATTTGAGAAGATTTAAATGTTGATCATTTTTAGAAGGTTTCTGAGGCTTTGAAAATTCCTCAATTCAAATTTCAAAAATTTAAACATGATGCAAAGATGGAAGCAAGCATAGGTCAGGCCAGAACTAGGGGTGTGACAACTCACCCCCACTAAACAAGAATCTCGACCCGAGATTCAAGTGTAGGGTAAGACGATGGGGAACGCAAACTAGCACAATCTTCACGATCCAGGTTGCACTTCAAATGAACGTTGATTCGTTCACCATCATTATCTTGATGTCTTGTTCCGAGAACTCCAACCAACATGACAACGAGAGGAGAAGGGAACTCTAGAAGGATCAATCTTCTCGAAGGTCGAACAACTCAGGATTAACTCTCGGAATGAGACGTAGCAACATCTCTCGAGCTGAGAGACGAAGCACACCTCTAGAGGAATGGAGTGAAGCAGATGACGAAGGTTCACTAGGTAGACAACAATTCCACACCTAAGAAGGTGGTAAACGATTGCCAACGTTGCAAGGAGTTGAGTTGCCATGATACCATAATGATGCACCTTAGGGAAGGTGACTCGTAGAATCATCCCCTTAAATGGCAAAAAGAATTACCTTTGATTCAGAGATCATTGAAACTCTTTATACCAGCCTAAGGCAATTCTTGAGCGATCGTTTGGAGGGGGTCGGTGGAATGGCATACTCGGACTTGGATGATGTGGATTACCTTGTTGAAGACAACGTCATAGATGATTTTGTTTATCATCAGAAATGGATGAGACCCATGGTAGGATGGCACATTGGCAGTGCAAGCTGGGAGCAAAATGCAAATGCTGGGAATGATTCTGGTAACTGGGGAAGAACCCAACAATAGAGAGTGAATTCACTGTTTGAAAGGACATAGCATTGCCGAGGAAACTGAGAGGAATCCCGGTTAGTGCCGATGATAAGACGTAGCGCTTGTGCGTGCTCTCAAGAACTTGAGCATTTCCACAATCATCAAGGTTTTACCAATATCCGTGTCAAGGATCCTGGCACACAACTTGCTACCATGATGAATACTGACGGACGATGCGGATGCAAAAGAAGATAACACCTTCTCAGATTTCATCTTAGCGAGGCCAAGGGGCAAATCTGGACGATCAACCGAGAGACATTTAGCACTCCGCTTCTAATGTTCTCCTTGATGTGCTAGTGTAACCCATTTATTGAAATGGTTTGATATCTGGATCATCAAGTAAAAAGGTCGGACTTCGGGAACACAAAAATCATAGGGCACAACTAGGGAGTAAATCCTACGAAATCCCTATGGGGAGGTGGCCAACTTCCTCAATCAAGAGCCTACAATAATGGGTTTTCCGGCTAGATGTGTTGGCCACGACATCCACTTTACCGGTTACAGTGAGACCATTATTATCGTTCTTGGGAAAACGTTCCAACCATCATATCTGCCTGAGATTCAGATCTGGCTGGTGTCAGGATATTCCAGACTCATCGAGTCTAGGAAGAGAAACGAAAGTTTGCAACACAAATCGACGAGATGACGTTGCGAGATTCTCGGGGAATGAACTACGATAGTAAGCTCCAAAACATGAGCTGGTTCTGCTACAATCATGTGAACACGTTGTCCCAGACAAGCATGACCACAAAGTAGTCTTATAATAAAACACTACCGAGTTCAGGAGGGGGAACCATCAGCGAGGATATCGAAGTTTTGTACTAAGTCCGGATTAGCTCTTATGAAGGAACTCCTTCTCCTTGAACAAATCAATCAGTGGCTTGGTGTGCTAGGGATACATATAGATTGAAGGTTGCAAGTCTTCAAACTACAGAATTCTTCGCACGTGTGCATGACTGATTTGGAATGATTCCAAAGAAAGCAACATTGACTTTCTCGAATCCACGGCGGCAACTTGCATCAGATGCACATGAATTAAAGGAAGTCACTAGCTTCATCCAAACATATGCTTCATGAGCTAGCATGAACAAATGCTTTCAAAAGTTTCCAACACTAGCTTAATGTTCAACAAAATCATGGAGGAGATAAGGATGTTGTCAATGGGCTCAACCACAATTCACCTAGGTTTCCTTTTAAAAGGAATTCCATAGTTAAGTGAACACGGTGATAGCATTGGTCAGACCAAAGATGTAATGGTGTATGCTCGAGGGATCAACCACGAATAAGACAACATTACGAGCATCATTGGTTCTGGTTTGATTTGACGATAGCCCACACTCAAATCAAAGGATTGATAAGACAATAGGTCCAGCAACTAATCACAGGGACCAATCGATGAAGATATCATCTTTCTTCAACACACACTACAAAAGAATATCCCTTTGGAACGAACTAAGTTAGGCAAGCTTTTATCTTCCAATTCTCCAAGTTGTTGTCTAGCTTAACCAACTAGCTTCGGGATATCCAACACAGATTCTTGGAGAAAGGGTGGTTCACAAGAAACCGACTTGATCACGAGCTCAACATAGCAGTCAGGGGACAACCTGGTAATACTTCCGAGAAAATATTCGGAAAATCACGAACCACCGGTATGTTACTAAGCTCGAGAACAATCTTTCTTTTTGAGGCAAGACGATATGATCAATAGAGCGAAGATTTGAAATAATCCTAACTCATCGATCGAGGAGTGCACCGAGAACAAGGACTAGGTAGCACAATCAGTCTTAGGGTGACGATTCAATAATCAACACGCTAAGAATGAGGTTATCGTCCATTTAACTACCAAGCAACAGAGTTGCTAGCAGTATTGATTTCACAAGCCATGATTCATTTGTCGGCATTCTGGTTACAATAACACAGGAACCGAGGAATGAACAATGATAGCAAGAAGTATCACTGTACCAAGAGTTCATAGGATGGTGTGCAATTCCTATAACAATCCCGATATAAAAGATGGTAATACTCCAAGGTAGAACAGAGCAAAAGCTGGATTGGCATTTGATCTGTGGAGTACAATTGTTTCGACCCAATCCTAGATATGGAAGAGGTACTGGAGTTTGTTTCTCCTAGTCATTCCGCGATAGAATGGCTTGACGGACCACAAGAGTAGTAGGCATCGATAAACGAACGCACGCATACTCTTGACTATCAATTGATAAACGAAGGTCAGTAGACAACTAAAGAGGGACAACTCAAAGGAACATATAACTTTTTGAGTTGTGGATGCATAGATTAGTATGTCGAACCAAGTTCAACATAATTCTTCCGGATAACCCATGCAGAAAGGTTGAGCTGGCAGAGTCACAATATAGCATGGAGAACTCATCGAGAGCACTCTTGTTGTCATCTTTTGGTTCAGAAGAACTCCTGCCAAGAATGGTTCATGGTAATTGGAGGAAGGATGTACCATGAACCTCGAGGACTATCGCAAAGGTTACTAATAACCTAAAGGAGCTAGCAATTACTATCAACATGAAGTAAGTAGGGTGGATCTCGGGTTCAAGAACCCAGGAATAGAATACCTACTAACTAAATGGCATCACGGGATGCTTTCGAGAATAAAGGCCAGAAGCATCACACTGGGAACACAAAACATTGCTAGATTACTAGGTGACTCCCTAAAACACCTAGGGTCATAATAGTAACTCCAACATAAGTGTCAAGGCAATAGAATACCTCAACTCAACAATTAGCGCGATTGAGCTGGCATAAAGGAACATCGAAACCAGAGGGAAAGGATTTTGCAAATGCATCAGACTATCTAGAAACCTGGGATGACTCGGATAGCATAACGGCTGTAAATGCTCAGAAAAGATTTGAGACATTCACAAAAATGGTGGCATAACCACTCAGAAGCACAATATCAAGGTTTCGAGATCAACAATTAACATACGGAAGTAATAGGAACTGAACTCAAGCTTAAATCCAACAATCTTATAAGTCTACGGATTAGTAACACGTGATCCTGATAGAAAGAAGAGAAAGCCTAGTTCCTTAACCCCGTAGGAAAGATAAGATGACTCAGATCAGAAGGGCATGAGGTAAAGGAGTAAAAAGAGCCTTACGTTCCATCCCACAATGAATTCCCTTATATAACTAAAGAATTTCTAGACTCACTTCGACCAGTTTGGCTTGATAATCCTACAGGCAGTCAAGCTCTGATACCAATGCTGTCAGGACCCCGATCCTAAGTCACACCGATCTAGCATATAACACATCATATCACTTTGCGGCCTCACGCACGGTATTCCCATGGGTGCCACCTTACCTGGACCGAGACCGTTTGCGCCTTTTGGCTCACGTATATGATAGTGTCGCTAGCATCCATATGACAAAGGACCCGGGCTGACATGGCTAGTCGTAAACCCAAAGTGGCACAGACTTACAACTACAGGCATCCATGACCCAGCATCGATCGTGTCGGTCATCAGCGAGTGAATCCAGGCTGTAGCACTGGGCTAGCAGGACTCCGGTGAACCGGGCTGTAGCGGGCTAACAGGACTCCGGTATTCATCGCGTGACATTTCCCCGAAGGGACAGACATAGGAACGAAGAAGGACACATGCCGGCCAGCCTAAGTATTCCGGAGCAGTAGCAAGCTACCATGGCTCGGTGGAAACACTAGGAGACATTTCCCGGTAAGAGAGGCTACTAAAGATAAACAACTAGATGGTCAGATCCCACACATACCAAGCATTTCAATAACATACACACAATATGCTCGATATGTGCAAATACAACATGGCATCACAACATGACTCTACGACTCAAGTAATTTATTCATTAGGCTCCGAGGAGCGAGATATTACAAACAGGGGTCTCACGACCCAACATTCAGAGCATACAAATCAAATCACAAGCGGAAGCTATCATGTCTGAGTACAAACATCTATAAATGAAAAAGGCTGAGAAGCCTGACTATCTATCAGATCCTGCCGAGGGCACAAGATCGTAGCTGAGCTAACAAGCTAACCGTCGAAGTCCACGTGGAACTACTAGCGAGACCGAAGTCTCTCTGCAAAAACATAAAATAGGCAAACGTGAGTACAAATGTACCCAGCAAGACTTATATCAGAACTAACTACATATGCACCATTGTCAACAAAGGGGATGTTGGGGTTTAACTGCAGGAAGCCAGCTTTGACGCGGTGGCTATCCTGATCTACTATTGCAAATAACTCTTTTGAGGTGGCGCACACGAGTCCACATATTCACCATATCAATACACCACTATGGATCCACTCCCGTCTCCCTACGAGAATGCCATCCATAGCACTCACTCTTATCTTGCGTATTTTAGAGTATCCACTTTCACTTGTCTATGAACTGTACAGGCAACCCAGAAGTCCTTTTCCGCGGACACGGCTATTCGAATAGATGATGTTAACCCTACAGGGGTGTACTTCTTCACACACGCTCTCACCACTTACCGCCGTTTACACGACATGTACTCGGCAACCTTCAAGCGGAAGCCCAACGTGGGTGTCGGCCACGGCCTGCCTAAACACTCAAGTCTCTAGTCCAGGTTTATCGCCTATTCGGGTTCCATCCATGAGGAGATCCGGCCGGAGTTTCGCTCACAGCCCCAAACGATGTGAACAGGGTTCCCGAGACACCAAACGGGCGCCCGGTACACCGTGCCATGTGCCTACCGCATCACAGCCCACCCCTACGGTCAGCGCTGTGCACGGCCTCCAGCATACTACAAACACCAGAAACTACTTGCAACTCCTGGACAGAGGACAAGGGTGATTAAGAAGCCGAGAGGGTCCATTGGTTTCGGGCCCAATGCGTGGTAGTAGCTGAATCATGGATCACAAACACAGAACTCAGTTCCTGAGGACGGCTGCAATGAGACAACCCACCATGTACTCCTACATGGCCTCTCACCGCTACCTTTACCAAATCGTATTCACATACTTAGCTCACACATAGTAGGACATGTTCACACACCTCTGATTCATCCCCGATGAATCAGACCTGACACAACTCTAAGCAATAGCAAGCATGACAAACAAGCATGAATGAGTAGGCACAACAGGGCTCAAACAACTCCTACTCATGCTAGTGGGTTTCATCTATTTACTGTGGAATGACAGGTCATGCAAAGGATAAAGGGGTTCAGCTACCGCAGCAAGTAACATTTGAATCGTTGTTGTCCTAATGCAGTAAAATAGAGCAGGAGCGAGAGAGTAGGATTGTATCGGAATGAACAAGGGGGTTTTGCTTGCTTGGCACTTCTGAAGATAACATTGAGTCGTCATCAGTGTCAACGATCACAATGTCGGAACATCGTCTACCGGGAGGGAACAGATACCGGCAACAAAGAAGAAATACAATCAATGCAATGCACAATATGATGCATGCTCATGACATGGCAATATGAATGTGTTTTGGGCTAATGCACCTAGCTATGATTTAAATGAAGTTGGTTTGAATACATGATTCAAATTCCAACTCCATATATGATTATTTAAATGCCCTTTATTTGTTTTGTCCAAAACATAGGACAAACATTGTTAAAACATGCATGAAAATGGTACAGATGGATTGCTTGAATTTTTCTGATAATTTTTCATATATAATTTATTTAATTTGGAGTTACAGTTGAATTTCTATGAGTTTTAGAAGTTTATACAATTTTCTGGAATTTTCCGAATAAAATAAATCCAGAAAATGATTTATTGTGTCAGCACTAGGTCATGCTGATGTCAGCAGGTCAACTGGGCGCCCCAGGTCAAATCTGACCAGTGGGGTCCACTGGTCAGTGACACTACTAACTAACCGAATTAGTTAGTGTTAGGTTAAATACTAATCTAGGTTAATTAGCACTAACTAATCCTAACTAATAACTAACAGGGGTGGGTCCACACGTCAGTGACTTAGTGGGTTAGCTAAAAGTTAATTAGTACTAAGCTAACATTAGCAGGGCTCTGGGCCCACCTGTCAGTGAAATAGTGGCTAAAAAAATTAGAAAAAACTAAACTAATTAACAGGGGGTGGCCCCACCTGTCATCGACCCAGGGGAGGTCAAACCCCTGGTCAACAGGGCCTAACCCGCCGGCGGTTAGTCGCCGGTGGCAACAGACGCGGCGGAGGGCTCGGGCTCGCTCCTCCGGCGTCCAAATGGACGGAGGAGAGCGGCTACGGAGAGCTGGAGCTCACCCGCGCCCGTTTCAGCAAGCAGCAGCAGCTAGGGCGGCCGGAGACGATGGCCTCGAGCTCGGCAGCGGCGACCGGAGCTCGGGCGTGCTCGGGTTCGGTGTTACACAGCATGGCGAGATCAGCTGAGGGCCTCTACGGGTTACTGGAGTCGTCAGGAGCACTCGGAGGCAACGAGCGCAGGTGGAGGAGCTCGGGAGCACGAAGCTCACCGGCCATGGCGGACGGCGGCTTCGGGTGCTCGTGGGGCGGCGGCTACAGGGCGCGCGCGAGTGAGAGAGATGAGGGGAAACGACGGCAAGCTCACAGGGAGGCAGCAGGGTGGCTCAATGGGCTCGGGGACGCGCCAGACGTCACGAATCGATGGCGGTGAGCTTCGGTGGCCGGCGACGGGAACGGCGATGGTGGCGGCGTTGCAGCGCGTCCGGGACCTCGTGGCTCGGTGGAGAGGAAGAGGGGGTCGAGGCAGAGCCTCTGGGCTAGTCGGGGAAGCGAGGGAGGCCCGGTGGCCGTGGTGGCAGTGGACGGCGGCGACGAGCGCGCTCGGGCGCGAGAGGGGGAGAGCAGAGAAGGGAGCAGGGGTCGGGAGAGAGTGAGAGAGAGGAGCGAGGGGGCTGCGTGGCGTCACCCGAAGAGGCCAGGGCGAAGCAGCAAGCAGGAGGTGGCCCGGGGCGGCGTCGGCGCTCGCCACCGAGCAGCTTCGGGGCGAGGGGGAGGAAGACGACAGGGGAGGAGTGGAGATGGGCTGGGCCGGAAGTGTTGGGCCGTCCAAGTGGGCTTCGGTGAGCTCCAGGTAAGTCCAGGTAAGTTTCTGTTCTGTTTTACTTTTCTGTAGTTTGTTTTGATTTAGTTTTAGACACTAAATAATTTTAATAAATTCTGTAGGTTTTTATGTGGCTTGCTAAAATATATACAAAGCCACTCACAAACTTCCAGAATTATTGGATTCATATTTAATATATATATTAAATATAAATCCAAAGCAAATAGTTATTGGATTAATTCAAATGGCCAGAATAAATATTTCTGTGACTCCAAAAATATTGGTTTGAATTTTACCTCTTACCAATATTTCTATGGAATAACAGGAACATTTTCTTGGACTCATTTGAGAAGATTTAAATGTTGATCATTTTTAGAAGGTTTCTGAGGCTTTGAAAATTCCTCAATTCAAATTTAAAAAATTTACACATGATGCACAGATGGAAGCAAGCATAGGTCAGGCCAGAACTAGGGGTGTGACATCTTTACATAGTGATACTTCTCACCATCAGTAGTCATTCCTCGGTCTTCGTGTTGATGCAACCGGAATGTCGACAAGTGAGTCGTGATGTGTGAAATCAATACTGCTAGCAACTCCGTTGTTTGGTAGTTAAAGGACAATAATTTCATTCTTAGCATGTTGGTTAGTGAATCATCATTCTAAGATTGATCATGCTACCTAGTCCATTCTCCTGGTTCACTCCTCGATCGATGAGTTAGGATTATTTCAAATCCTTGCCCTATTGATCATATCGTCTTGCCCTGAAAAGCAGGATTGTCCTCGATCTTAGTAACATATCGATGGTTTGTGATTTTCCGGATATCTTCTCGAAAGTATCACCAGGTTGTCACCTGACTGTTATGTTGAGCTCGTGATCAAGTTGGTTTATCCTGTAAACCACCCTTTCTCCAAGAATCCATGTTGGATACCCCTGAGCTAGTTGGTTAAGCTATGCATCAACTTGGAGAGTTGGAAGATAGAAGCTTGTCCGATATAGTTCATTATAAGGGATGTCTTGTATGTGTTAAAGAAAGTTGATATTTTCATCGACTGAACCTCGTGATCAGTTAATGGACCTATCATTTTTATCCAACCTTTGATTGGGGTATGGGCTATCATCCAATCAGACCAGAACCAACGATATTCGTAATGTTGTCTTACTCGTGGTTGATCCCTCGAGCATACACCATTATATCTTTTGGGTCTGACCAATGCTATCACTTGTTCACTTAACTATGGAATTCCTTTTAAAAGGAAACCCAGATGAATTGTTGTTGTGCCCATTGACAACATCCTTGTCTTCTCCATAATTTTGTTGAACATTAAGCTAGTGTTGGAAACTTTTGAAAGCATTTGTTCATGCTAGCTCATGAAGCATATGTTCGGATGTAAGAAGTGGCTTCCTCTAGTTCATGTGCATTTGATGCAAGTTGCCACCGTGGACTCGAGAAAGTCAATGTTGCTTCCTCTGGAATCACCGCAAGTCAGTCATGCACACGTGCGAAGTATTCTGTGGTCTGGAGACTTGCAACCTTCATTCCATATGTGTATCCTAGCACACCAAGCCACTGACTGATTTGTTCAAGGAGAAGGAGTATCTTCATAAGATCTAATCCGGACTTATGAAAGAACTTCGATATCCTCGCTGATGGTTCCCAACCAGAACTCGGTAGTGTTTTATTGTAAGACTACCATGTGGGCATGCTTGTCTGGGACAACGTGTTCACATGTTTGTAGCAGAACCAGCTCATGTTTTGGAGCTTGCTATCGTAGTTCATCTCCCGAGAATCCCGCAACGTCATCTCGTCGATTTGTGTTGCAAACTTTCATTTTTCTTCCTAGACTCGATGAGTCTGGAATATCCTGACACCAACCAGATCTGAATCTCAGGCAGATATGATGGTTGGAACATTTCCCCAAGAACTATAATATTGGTTCCTCGATAACTGGTAAAGTGGATGTCGTGGCCAGCACCACCCAGCCGAAAGACCTATTATTGTAGTATCTTGATGGAAGAAGTTGGCCACCTCCCCATAAGGATTTCGTAGGATTTACCTCCGTAATTGTTCCTTATGGATTCTATTGCTCCCGAAGTCCGACCTTTTACTTGATGTTCTAGTTATCAAACCATATCTATGAATGGGATACACTAGCACATCAAGGAGAACATTAGAAGCGGAGTGCTAAATGTCTCTCAGTCGATCATCCAGATTTTCTTTCCTTGGCATTGCTAGGGTGAAATCTGAGAAAGTGTTATCTTCCTTTGCATCTGCATCATCCATCATCATTCATCATGGTAGCAAGTTGTGTTGCCAGGATCCTTGACACGGATGTTGGTAAAACCTTGATGATTATGGAAATGCTCAAGTTCTTGAGAGCACGCACAAGCGCTACGTGTTATCATCGGCTCTAACTGGGATTCCTCTCAGTTTCCTCGGCAATGCTATGACCTTTTCAAACAGTGAATTCACTCTCTATTGTTGGGTTCTTCCCCAGTTACCAGAATCATTCCCAGCATTTGCATTTTGTTCCCAGCTTGCACCGCCAATGTGCCATTCTACCATGGGTCTCTTCCATTTCCGGTGGTAAGCAAATTCATCCATTACGTTGTCTTCAACAAGGTAATCCACATCATACAAGTCCGAGTATGCCATTCTACTGACCCCCTCCAAACGATCGCTCGAGAATTGCCTTAGGCTGGTTTAAAGAGTTTCAATGATCTTTGAATCAAAGGTAATTCTTTTTGCCACTTAAGGGGATATTTCTACGAGTCACCTTCCCTAAGGTGCATCGTTATGGTATCATGGCAACTCAACTCCTCGCTGCGCTGACAACCGTTTACTACTCTGTTAAGTGTGGAGTTGTAGTCTACCTGGTAGACCTCCGTCATTTGTTCCACTCCTTTCCGCTAGAGGTGTGCTTCGTCCCTCAACTCAAGAGATGTTGCTATGTCTCATCCCGAGAGTTAATCCTGAGTTGTTCGACCTTCGAGAAGAACGATTCCTTTAGGGTCTTTCCTTTCCTCTCGTTGTCATGTTAGCTGGAATTCTCGGAGCAAGACATCAAGACAAAGATGGTGATTGAATCAACGTTCATTTGAAGTGCACCTGGATCATGAAGATTATACTAGTTTGTGTTTCCCCTTCGTCTTACCCTACACTTGAATCTCGGGTCGAGATTCTTGTTTAGTGGGGGTGAGTTGTCACATCCCTAGCTTCTGGTGCTGCCTGGTGTTTGCATCATGTTTAAATTTTGAAACTTGAACTGAGGGAAATTGGAAGCCTCAAAACCCTAAATAAAAGAAGGGCAAAAACCCTAAAAATCTCATTCATTGTTCCAAAATGCTCTTCTTAAATGTTTGATAATTTTTGGCAAGGGTTCTGGTCCCAACCAAAATATTGAACATTTTTTAAGGATTTATTTTTGGGACTTTGAATTTAATTCATTAGCTATTTGAATTTGAATTATATTCATATAATTAGAATATAATTTCAAATATCCCTGAAATATTTGATGAGCTTTTGGAAAAGTCCATCTAGCAAAATAAAAATATTCAGAGGAGCTTTTGGCATTGTTTGAATTATTTTAAATTCAAAACAGTGGCGAAAGAATTAAATAAAAGAAAACAGAACAGGAATATAAAAAAAGGAGAGAAGCCCAGCAACTTACCTGGCGCTTACCTGTCCAGCCCAGCCGGCCCAGCTCCTGTGCGGCCCAGCCCATCTCCACCCCTCCCCTGTCGTCTTCCTCCCTCGCCAGAAGGACAAGGGCACGCGCCCGGCGCGCGCGGCCACGCGCCCCGGCCACCTCCTCCCTGCCTGGCTGCCTCCTCCCCCCTGGACGTCTCCCGCAACGCCACGACATCTCCTGGACCCTCCTCGCTCGCTCCCTCACCCTCACTTTCCCCCTGGATCCCTCTATCTTCCCCATCGAGCGGAGCTCGTCGCCGCCGACGCTGTTACCGCGGCCACAGCCACCCCCTTGCTCCCCTGACCTGTCCAAGAGCTCTGGGACGTCTTCCTCATCCTCTCCACCAAGCCATGGAACTACGGACAAGCCACAACGTCGCCGGCATCGCCGTTTCCATCGCCGGCCGCCGAGGATCTTGACCGTCGATTCGCCACCATCGTCGCTTCCCCGAGCTCGCTGACACTCCCTGCACGATCCCCGTGAGTCCCTGCTTCGTTTCCCCCTAACCCCATGTCCGATTTCAAGCTCTAGCCGCCCCCTCTACCGGAGCCGAGACGCTCCGCCGCACGGGCTCGTCGCCGGCGAAATCCCGGTGACCATTTGGTCAGGGGCGTGCACCGTTGTGCTAGCCGCGACCCGTAGAGCCCCTCCAGCGCCTCAGCTCCCTCGTTTGTGAGCTGCAGCGCCGGTCCCATGAACCCCTGAGCTCCGGCCGCCGCCTCGGGCTCCATTCCGGCGAACCCCGGCCACCCCCGCACCTCCCGTTGGTCCCCTAGATGCGCACGGGCACGGGCTACCTCCTGGTGCCCTTGGCGCGTCGATCCGTCGCCTCTGGCGTAACTCCGGCGAGCCACTGCCGCTCTGGGTCGTCGCCGTCGTCCAACCGCCGGCGAATCCGACGTGGCCAGTCATTAGGGCCTAACCACCCCGCTAACCCAGGCCTAGGGCCACTGATAGGTGGGCCCTACCGTTTAATTAACCCGGCTAACAATTTAGTTAAGTTAATTAAACTCTGTTAAATCACTGTGCAGCTGACATGTGGGTCCCACATGTCAGATTTGACCTGGACAACGCCGTTGACTTGCTGACGTCACTGTGAAGTCATGCTGACGCAGTAATAGGTTTTCTGGATTTATTTTTATTCAGGAATTTCAGAAATGCCCAAAACTTCAATAAATCATAGAAAATTAACCGTAACTCCAAATTAAATAATTTATATATGAAAAATTATCAGGAAAAATTCAAGGAATCCATCTGTACCATTTTCATGCATGTTAGAACAACTTATAGCTGCTGTTTAGCACAAATCAATTAAATGGCATTTGAATAATCACATATGGAGTTTGAATTTGAATCTTGTATTCAAACCAACTTCATTTAATCTGTTGCTAGTTGCATTAGCTCAAAACACATTCATATTGCCATGTCATGAGCATGCATCATATTGTGCATTGCATTGATTGTGTTCTTTCTTGTTTGCCGGTGTTTGTCCCCTCTCGATAGACGTGACTCCGACGACGAGATCGATGACACCGATGAAGAACTATATTATCTTCCGAAGTGCCAGGCAAGCAAAACCCCCTTGTTCATTCCGATACAATCCCACTCTATCGCTCCTGCTCTCTTTTACTGCATTAGGACAACAACGATTCATCTGTTACTTGCTGCGGTAGCTGAACCCCTTTATCCTTTGCATGACCTGTCATTCCACAGTAAATAGATGAAACCCACTAGTATGAGTAGGAGTTGTTTGAGCCCTGTTGTGCCTACTCATTCATGTTTGTTTGTCATGCCTGCTACTGCTTAGAGTTGAGTCAGGTCTGATTCATCGGGGATGAATCAGAGGTGTGTGAACATGTCCTACTATGTGTGAGCTAAGTGTGTGAACACGATTTGGTAAAAGGTATCGGTGAGAGGCCATGTAGGAGTACATGGTGGGTTGTCTTATTGAAGCCGTCCTCAGGAACTGAGTTCTGTGTTTGTGATCCATGATTCAGCTACTACCATACATTGGGCCCTGAAATATGACCCCGCTCGACTTCTTATTCACCCTTTTCCTCTGTCCAGGAGTTGCAAGTAGTTTCTGGTGCTTGTAGTATGCTGGAGGCCGTGGACAGCGCTGACCGTAGGGGTGGGCTGTGATGCGGTAGGCACGTGGCCGGGTATACCGGGCGCCCGTTTGGTGTCACGGAACCCTGTTCACATCCTTTGGGGCTGTGAGCGAAACTCCGGCCGGATCTCCTCATGGATGGAACCCGAATAGGCGATAAACCTGGACTAGAGACTTGAGTGTTTAGGTAGGTCGTGGTCTACACCCACGTCGGCTTTCGCTTGAAGTCTGCCGAGCACATGTCGTGTGCAGACGCTAAGTGGTGGAAACATGTATGAAGAAGTACACCCCTGCAGGGTTAACATCATCTATTCGAATAGCCGTGTCCGCGGTAAAGGACTTCTGGGTTGCTTATATCAGTTCATAGACAAGTGAAAGTGGATACTCTAAAATACGCAAGATAAGCGTGAGTGCTATGGTTGGCGTTCTCGCATGGAGACGGGAGCGGATCCATAGTGGTGTATTGATATGGTGAATATGTGGACTCATGTGCGCCACCTCAAAAGAGTTACTTGCAGTCGTAGTTCAGGATAGCCACCGAGTCAAAGCTGGCTTGCTGCAGTTAAACCCCACCATCCCCTTTGTTGATAATGATGCATATGTAGTTAGTTCTGATGTAAGTCTTGCTGGGTACATTTGTACTCACGTTGCTTAATTTATGTTTTTGCAGAGAGACTTCGGTCTCGCTAGTAGTTCCGCGTGGACTTCGACGTTTAGCTTGTTACCTCAGCTATGATCTTGTGCCTCGGCAGGATTTGGTAGATAGTCAGGCTTCTCCGCCCTTTTCATTTATAGATGTCTGTACTCAGACATGATAGCTTCCGCTTGTGCTTTGACTTGTATGCTCTGATTGTTGGGTCATGAGACCCATGTTTGTAATATCTCGCTCCTCGGAGCCTATTGAATAAATTACTTGAGTCGTAGATTCATGTTGTGATGCCATGTTGTATTTGCACATATCGAGCATATTGTGTGTATGTTATTGAAATGCTTGGTATGTGTGGGATCTGACCATCTAGTTGTTTATCTTTAGTAGCCTCTCTTACCGGGAAATGTCTCCTAGTGTTTCCACCAAGCCATGGTAGCTTGCTACTGCTCCGGAACACCTAGGCTGGCCGGCATGTGTCCTTCTTCGTTCCTGTGTCTGTCCCTTCGGGGAAATGTCACGCGATGAATACCGGAGTCCTGTTAGCCCGCTACAGCCCGGTTCACCGGAGTCCTGCTAGCCCAGTGCTACAGCCTGGATTCACTCACTGATGACCGACACGTTCGATGCTGGGTCATGGATGCCTGTCCCTGTAAGTTTGTGCCACTTTGGGTTTACGACTAGCCATGTCAGCCCGGGCTCCTTATCATATGGATGCTAGCGACACTGTCATATACGTGTGCCAACAGGCGCAAACGGTCCCGGGTAAAGGTAAGGCAACACCCGTGGGAATACCGTGCGTGAGGCCGCAAAGTGATATGAGGTGTTACATGCTAGATCGATGTGGCATTGAGTCGGGGTCCTGACAGGGCTGTGCTAACGCCGCTGTCTTGAAGGCGAGCTTGGGCGCTCGCAGCGCATCCCTGGTGTCCCCAGGCACGGTGAGGACACCGCTATTCCCGGGCATCTTCATAAGGTTGTACGCCGGGTGAGTCGCGACCATGAATTGGGCCAGTGCTGGATAGTCGGGGATGGCGTTGTAGGGGAGGCCGATGGGGGCGATATCGAAATCGACCAGCTCCGTGCGGAAATTGTCGTAGGTGCCGAAAGTTACTTGGAGCCGGATCTATCCCAAGGAGCTGGATGACCCGCCCCCGACACCTAAGAAGGTCCGGCTGGGCTGCAGCTACTCCCGGGGTATGCAGAGGAGGTCGAAGGCCTCAACTGAGAGCACGCTGAGGCCCACACCGCCGTTGATGAGAGTCCTGCTAACGGCCACCTGGCAGATGGTGGGGGTGCACAGCATGGGGAGCGCACCCGAGCAGGCCGAGTTGGAGGGGTGGTCCTCCGAGCTGAAGGCCAGACTGGCCTGCGGCTCCGACCGGTCCGGGGGAGCCCCCTGCCGTGTGGAGGCGGCACTAACCTGGCGGACGAATGGCTTGACGTGGTGACTGGAGGGCTGCGCCTGCGAGCCGCCCAAGAGGGCCGCGATGATCGGAGGCACCGGCGCGGTGTGGTGGGCGAGGAAGAGGTCGCGCAGCTCTTCCCAAGAGGCCACGGAGGCCGCCGGCAGGTGGAGCGGCCATGCGCGCGGAGCGCCGGTGAGGGCCATGGGAAGCCAGTTGGCCATGACCCCGTTGTCACCTTCACCTTCGAGAACGGCCTCCTCGTACGCCGGCAGGAAGGCCAGCGGATCGGTTGCGCCGTTGTAGCGCGGCGGCGTCGTCGTCTTGAACTTGTCTGGCCACCGCACCCGTTGCAAGGCTGGGGCCAGGGCTCGGAGCCCCCTGGCCCCAGCGCTGGCGCTGGCGACCGGAGCGGGTGGCGTGCGGCCCATCGTGAGGCGGGTCGCGATGGTGGCGGAGAGGAAAACTCCGGCGCACCCCTAACTGGCGCGCCAAATGTCGGATTTCGGGTTCCGGCAGACCCTTGAGATTCGAACACTGGGGTGCGCACGAAGATTTCTCCCTCTACCTACCTGCTCCTCGCCGCCTTACTAGGATCTAAACTACGGAAGGAACAACACAGGAGACACAGAGTTTATACTGGTTCAGGCCACCATTGCGACGTAATACCCTACTCCAGTGTGTGGTGTGGTGGATTGCCTCTTGGGCTGATGATGAACAATACAAGGAAGAACAGCCTCGTGAGGGTCTGTTCTTGGCTGGTGCGATGAACTACTAGGGGGAGTTCAGTCGCTCTCCCTTCTGGTTTCTTGGCGAGGATCCTATCCGTCCCTACCTTGTGGTGGCTAGTCCTATTTATAGGCAAAGGCCCTGGGCCTCGTCCCAAATATTGAGTGGGAAGGGAGCCAACAATTGGCCATTTTGAAGGGGAACATCGGGTACACTAATCTTGACCAAAGTTGGTCCTCGCCTGTCAAAGGCTCTGGTGGTGACGCCTGCTTGGGCTCCACAATGACTTCCTTCCTGCCGTTGGGCTGGTCTTGGTCTTCTTGCACCGAAATGGATGCCTTTGCTTGATGCTCTCGCCTGCGCTTGCTCCCTTTGCACCAAAGAGGAAAGGAGGACACTGCACGGGCTGGCGCCCGACTGGCGCCCTTAGACGTCATGGCTTGCGTCATGGGCACCTCGTGAGGTACCCCGCCTTGGACTCTCCGCCTCCTCTTGAGCCAGCCTGATGAGGCCATGTGTCGGTGATAAAACCGGCGGATCTCGGGTAGGGGGTCCCGATCTGTGCGTCTAGGCGGATGGTAACAAGAGACGAGGGACACGATGTTTTACCCAGGTTTGGGCCCTCTTGATGGAGGTAAAACCCTATGTCCTGCTTGATTAATATTGATGATATGGGTAGTACAAGATTAGATCTACCACGAGATCAAGGAGGCTAAACCCTAAAAGCTAGCCTATGGTATGAATGTTGTAATGGAGGTTATGTCCTACGGACTAAAGCCCTCCGGTTTATATAGACACCGGAGAAGGCAAGGGTTACACAGAGTCGGTTACAATGGTAGGAGATCTACATATCCGTATCGCCAAGCTTGCCTTCCATGCCAAGGAAAGTCCCATTCGGACACGGGACGGAGTCTTCAATCTTGTATCTTCGTAATCTTGGAGTCCGGCGGACGATGATAGTCCGGCTGTCCGGACACCCCCTAGTCCAGGACTCCCTCAGTAGCCCCTGAACCTGGCTTCAATGACGATGAGTCCGGCGCGCATAATGTTCGGCATTGCAAGGCGGGTTCCTCCCTTGAATAATCCAGAGAAGATTGTAAACACCCGGATTGTGTCCGGCTCTGCAAAATAAATTCCACATTCCACCGTAGAGAGAATAAAATGTACACAAGTTCAATCTGCTGACGTATTTTGCGGCGTGACATCACACCACTACCAAGCCTTTACTTGAATCGTTTTTTACTGCACCACCTCAGCGCGTTTAGCGAGGCGGTTTCCTTGGCACGTCTTGTCAAAGCAGAGATCGTGTTCCCCTTATTCCGGGATTCTCATCAATACGGACGTGGGTAACCCAACCGCGCCATTGATGGTGGAGCTTGGGAGATAAGCGAGTTTTACCAGGCTAGTGGGGACGCATAGTCTTCGTCCGCCTATATATAAGGGATAAGGATTTACCTTCTCACCTACGCCTTCTTCCTCCTTTGCTTATCCGTCCCCGCGCACTCGAGCTCCAGCGCCCAAGTTCGCACATCTCGCCTCGACCTTCTCCGACAATGTCCGGAGCGGGAGGCAAATGGTTGGCCTCCACCGTTAAGGAGGAGCACATCACCAAGCTGCGCAGCACCGAATACCTTTCCGGCGACGTCGCGCATCGGCTGCCCGACGAGGGGCAGCTCATCCCCACCCCTGGGCCCCATGAGAGGGTTGTTTTTCTCCCCCACTTCCTCCGCGGACTGGGCTTTCCACTTTACCCCTTTGTTCGGGGGCTCATGTTCTACTACGGCCTGGATTTCCACGATCTGGCACCAAACTTCATCCTCAACATCTCGGTGTTTATCGTCGTGTGTGAGGCCTTCCTTTGCATCCAGCCCCACTTCGTCCTGTGGCTCAAGACCTTCAACGTCAAGACGAATGTTGTGAAGGGCACGCAAGCGGAGTGCGGAGGCGCCATGTTGGGCAAGATGCCCAACGTCCTTTGGTTCGAAGGGGCCTTCGTGGACTCCGTCAAGGGGTGGCAATCGAGGTGGTTCTACATCACCGAGCCGCACGAACCCACGTGGGCAGCGGCCCCCCGAGTTTAGATCTGGCATCCCCACGCAGCTCACCTCCTGGAAAGAGAAGGGCTTGTGGTGGGGTAATTCGAGGGAGTTGACGGGACTCCAAGCCTGTATCCAGAAGCTGGTGAACAAGAAGCTCAGGCTGGTTAACGTGGTCCAAGTCATGCTCGTCCGCCAGATTCGCCCATGCCAAGAACGGGTATTCAATCTGTGGGAGTTCAATCCGGAACAGCACCAGGCACTGAGCGGACTCTTCGACACTACGTACGAAGGCGCCTGGAGGGTGCTGTTCAAGGGCGCCGAAGCCCCCGCATCTACGACGGAAGATCGCGGATTTTACTCGCAGCGTCCAGCTGACGAGGTAAGTGATTCTACCCCTTTATGGGACAGTTATTAATAGTTCGACCCTAAGCGGGTTTTAATCTCCCTTTTCCTTTGACAGGAATGGATGAAGAAGGCCGAGCAGCTCATCTGCCCGGCTCCCATGCCAGAAGACCAAGTGGACGCCCGCCTAGCGGGGCTGCTGGTCCCGGCACCGCACGTGGTGCTAGAGAAGAACGCCAAGAAGGTGGCCACGGGTACTCAAAAGAGTTCCCGTTTTCAGGTGTCCGACGACTCCGAGGTGGATTCCTTCCCCGAAGATGAGGAGGAGGAAGAAGACTCTCTCCCAGAGGAGGGAGAGAGAAAGAGGAAGGCCTCCCCAACAGGGGAGGCCGAAGGGTCCAAGAGGGGAAGAACTATTCCCCCGGACAGCTCTGCCAACACCAACGTTGGCGAAGAAGAGTGGCCTTCAAGGGCCAGGCCTCAGGCGAGATCGTAAGTATCTGGATCCCTGAATCTGCAATTTCTTTCGTGTCACATGGTGTCTTTCTAATGCCGCATACTGCTCGCAGTCCGGCCGATGATGATCTCCCCGCTTCATCGAGCGGGTCGTTGGCGGCGTCGGATGTGGAATCCATCCCGTCTACCTCCACCCCTCGCGCCGATGAGGACGCCAAGGTGGGATCCCAGAAAGGGACCCATCAGGAGGAGGCCCCGGAGGCGCCGCAAGGAAGCCTCCCGGACTTTGCGCCGGACTCTACGCGGGAACCTGCAGTGGTTCCAGAGTCCGGCAGACAGCCCTTCGTAAGAAGGGCAAGACCGTGACACCGGCGGCCCCCGTCCAACCGGAGGCGCCGGACAACTTGCTGGAGGCGCTCAAAGGCGCTGCCATCAAGGACGAACACCGCACTATCATGAGTGCGGTGATTCAGAAGGTTCAGCTCGCCAAGAGCGGGCTGACCGAAGCCTGCAGCAGCCTTCTAACAGGCTTTGAGGTAAGAAGTTCAAATTATGTAATATAATACCGCATAGACAGTAGCCCCTGATGCTCAGTTCGGCGTTCGGAAAGAAAAGCCGGACTGAGGATCTTGAAAAGGTATATGCAGGGTTGCTTAAAATATGTCAATATGGGTTTGCAGGCTGCGCTGCTGACCTCTGCCGCACTGACTGTGGAGGTCGGTGCATTGAAACGGGATCTCGAGCGGTCCGAGCAAGAGCTCGGCCATGCTAAGAAGTAGCTCGAGGACAAAGAAGGTGAGTAACACCACTTTGAAGATTTACCTTACAGAAAACGATTTAGGTTGCAATAAAAATGACAAGGATAACGTTGGTACTACAGGGGCCACTGACGAGGTGGCAGCCCTGAAAGAGGCTTTGTCCGCGGCCGAACGCAATGCGGCTGCGGAACGGGCCCAGCGAGAGAAACAGGAGGCGCGGGTGGCGGAAGTGCGGCAAGAGCTCCAGGTTCTCATGGAAAAGCATGAGAGTTTGGAGCGCGACTCCAAGACTCGAGAGTCCGAGCTTGCCTCGACTCTCAAAAGTGCCAAGTCCGCCAAGGTCGAGGCCCGTAAGGCCTTTCAGGAGGTTGAAGATGTGAAGAAGATAGCAGCGGGTAAGGCATTTTTCATGCAAAGCAAGCATGTTAATGTGAACTACCTAATACTTACCCGAATTCGGAGCTCTCCAGGGGCGTTTGCAGATCTGCCGCACAGTGTATCCGATGCCGCCGCATTTTACCGTGGCCAGGAGGGGAGCTCAACGGAGAAGGTCTTCTGGTCTCAGTACGCTGAGCCCGGTCATCCGGTGCCCCCTAGCGACCAGTTGAAGCAGCTGGTCGAGCTCCACAAGGCGGCTGAGGAGGCCATGAAGGGTCTTATAGTCCGGCTGTGGCCTGGGCAGGCCCTGCCTGGGAGCTACTTCGGCCTCGTGCGGCGGCTGGTGGATGCATGCCCCTGGGTGGAGGTCATCAAGCGTTCCGCCTGTATTGAAGGTGCCCACCGGGCCCTTGCCCGCACAAAGGTGCACTGGGGCAGGCTGGAAGCGGAGAAGCTTCTTACTGACCCGCCGCCACCGGGCAAGGAGTATCGTACGCCCGAAATGTACTATAAGACTGTCCTGAAGGGAGCCCGCGATATTGCGGATGAATGCCCAAGAGATGTAATTTTTGAGTAAACTCGCTATGTATTATCCTTTGCGCCAAAAACTTTGTTCGTATGCGCTGGGCAACACTTGTTTAATTTAAAATATTACCTTCTGTGCGGTCGTTTATAAAATCTGAGAGATGGCAAGTCGTTGGCTTCAGCCCCCGAGCCGCAAGTGCTGGGGTGTTCGGGATAAACTTGAGCACTCTTGTTCCCATTGTTGGGTCCATCGAGGGAGGCACTCAACGCAACGAACAAGGCAACCGGACTTATAATGCTTGAACACTCTCACTTAGCCATAGAATTCTATAATTTTAAATTTCGGCGAAGCCTCTAGTATTCGGAGGACCGAATTCGGGGCGCTATCCACGCCTTCGTCGGACATTATCTGGTACTTCACTCGAAGCGGCATAAGTCTTTAGGGACCCGAAAAGACCTCTCGAACAGCGACCGGTCTCTCGCCTTATCATGCCAGTCAGTTTTAGCTTTCTCCACTGAGGCGCTCGCCCAACTCAACCGGGGCGCAATCGCAGTGGTTCTCCCAGTGCCACCTTAGCCGACAGAACGGAACGTAAGGCACCAAAACATGGGAGCTGGGCAAACCCAACTATTGACCCAAGACATGATTCGGAGCCGATTCATATAATGCTATAAGTTCGGGGTGCCGCACTTGTGAAAGTGTTCGGACTTATCACACCATAATGCGGGGAACGTAAGCCCCTGGTGTATTGGGCCGTATCAAGATACACGGGTGCAAGATGTCATTTAATGAACATATGTATATAAAGTAATGTAATTGCAGGCGAAAAGTACTGCATTATTTATCCAAGGGGGTCTGCTATGAGTGCGGACTGATACAAAATAGTGCGGTAAGCAAGGGTTTGGACTTAATTAAACATGTCCCCCTCCAGGGGTGAGCTACGGACTTGGTGTATATAATCAAATTTAATGCTCATAATGGAGACCACCTGAGTGTTCGTCGCAGCCCTCTTTCGTCCCTGGCCTTTGCATCGTGAGTTCGGCAGGTTCACTGCCGGACAGGGCCTCTGGTTAAAGAAGTCCTGTGTATACAAAGAACAAAAAATAATAATAAAAAGGAGTGATACACTTGTGAGCCCCTGGTGTGGTCGAGCCGCACTCTGGGTCTATTGTGGTCGTGCCCCTTCCCCTACGCCCATGGTATCTCCAGAGCGTAATGATGTATGCGGAGGGTTGTTCTTGTGATCATGCGAGGGCTAGGGTCAGGGCCGCATTGCTACGCATGCTCAGATCGTGCCAGGTGGTCTTGGTTGGTGTTACTTCGGGCGCGTTTGGCTGTATCCGGCCGTTTAACGACCGGACTCGAAAATTGCCTTAAAAGGCTGCTCTGTACTTCTGCCGCGAGAGCCGCTGTATGTTCCTCCGTTCGGAGGGAGCGTTCCGTGTTTTCGTTGACTGTGATGACTCCGCGGGGGCCTGGCATCTTGAGCTTGATGTATGCATAATGCGGCACCACGTTGAACTTTGCAAACGCGGTTCGTCCGAGCAGAGCGTGATAGCCGCTGCGTAATGGGACTATGTCGAAGATTAACTCCTCGCTCCAGAAATTATCCGGGGATCCGAAGACCACTTCCAGTGTGACTGAGCCTGTACAATTGGCCTCAACACCTGGTATGACGCCTTTAAAGGTCATCTTTGTAGGTTTAATCCTTGAGGGGTCTATGCCCATCTTGCACACTGTATCTTGGTAAAGCAGGTTCAGGCTGCTGCCGCCGTCCATCAGGACTCTCGTGAGGTGAAATCCATCGACGATTGGGTCTAAGACCAATGCGGCGAATCCGCCATGGCGGATGCTGGTCGGATGGTCTCTTCGGTCGAAAGTGATCGGACAAGAGGACCATGGATTGAACTTTGGGGCGACTGGCTCCAGCGCGTATACGTCCCTTAGTGCACGCTTCTGCTCCCTCTTGGGTATATGGGTTGCGTATATCATGTTGACCGTCCGCACTTGTGGGGGGAAACCCTTCTGTCCTCTACTGTTTGGCGGCTGGGTCTCTTCCTCGTCGTCGCTATGGGGCCCCTTGTCATTGTTTTCGGCAATTAACTTGCTTGCCTGCTTGAATACCCAACAGTCTCTGTTGGTGTGATTAGCTGGCTTTTCGGGGGTGCCATGTATCTGGCAGAAGCGGTCGAGTATCCGGTCCAACTTGGACGGACCCGGAGTTGTTCTTTTGAATGGCTTCTTCCGCTGGCCAGGTTTAGAGCCTCGGAATCCGGCATTGACTGCCGTATCCTCCTTGTCGTCGCCGTTAATGCGGCGTTTGGTTTTGCTTCGACGCGACCTGCCATTGTGGTCCTTAGTATCCGGACTGCCAGAGTTTTTACTGAGGTTGTTGCTGCGAGCTAGCCAGTTATCCTCTCCCGCGCAAAAGCGGGTCATTAATGATGTGAGGGCTGCCATAGATTTCGGCTTTTCTTGTCTCGGGTGCCGGGCTAGCCACTCGTCGCGGATGTTATGTTTGAAGACTGCGAGGGCCTCTGCATCTGGACAGTCGACGATTTGGTTTTTCTTTGTCAAGAACCGTGTCCAGAACTGTCTGGCCGATTCGTCTGGCTACTGAATTATGTGGCTTAGGTCATCGGCGTCTGGTGGCCGCACATATGTGCCCTGGAAGTTGTCGAGGAATGCGGCTTCCAGGTCTTCCCAACACCCAATTGACTCTGCGGGCAAGGTATTGAGCCAATGCCGCGCTGGTCCTTTAAGCTTGAGTGGGAGATATTTGATGGCGTGGAGATCATCACCGCGGGCCATATGGATGTGAAGGAGATAATCTTCAATCCAAACCGCGGGGTCTGTTGTGCCATCGTAGGATTCAATGTTTACGGGTTTAAACCCTTCGGGGATTTGATGATCCATTACTTCGTCAGTGAAGCATAGTGGGTGTGCGGCACCTCTATATTGAGCAATGTCATGACGTAGCTCGAGTGAGCGTTGTCTGCTGTGCTCGGCCCGGCCGGAGTTGTTGTATCCGGTGCGACGGTATTCGTCGTTGGTCGTGGGGCGCCCTCATGATCCGTAGATGGATCTAGATTGCCTTGCTTTGTCCTCCAATATGTCTCGCAAGTCCGGCGCGTTCCCTCTTGGCTTCGTACTTTTGGAGCGATGCCGGGGTACGGTCTTGGTGGAGGGCCTGGATGCCTCTCTGTCGCGACCACGGGGTGGTCGGTCGGCCGTATCGTGCGCTGGAGATGAAGGTATGTATGCTTCTTCCTCTAATCGGGGGAGCAACTTGCGTTTTGGGTAACTTTTGGAGGGACGTTCAAGTTCATACTCTTCGGCCACGAGGGACACGATGAGGCCATGTGTCGGTGTCAAAACCGGCGGATCTCGGGTAGGGGGTCCCGATCTGTGCGTCTAGGCGGATGGTAACAGGAGACGAGGGACACGATGTTTTACCCAGGTTTGGGCCCTCTTGATGGAGGTAAAACCCTACGTCCTGCTTGATTAATATTAATGATATGGGTAGTACAAGAGTACATCTACCACGAGATCAAGGAGGCTAAACCCTAAAAGCTAGCCTATGGTATGAATGTTGTAATGGAGGTTATGTCCTACGGACTAAAGCCCTCCGATTTATATAGACACCGGAGAAGGCTAGGGTTACACAGAGTCGGTTACAATGATAGGATATCTACATAACCGTATCGCCAAGCTTGCCTTCAACGCCAAGGAAAGTCCCATCCGGACACGGGACGGAGTCTTCAATCTTGTATCTTCGTAATCTTGGAGTCCGGCGGACGATGATAGTCCGGCTGTCCGGACAACCCCTAGTCCAGGACTCCCTCACCGTGCCTGAGGAAGCTCCTTGTCATCCGCCCCGCGAGGCTCGGCCCCTCGCGAGGGTCTTGAGCTTGTGTTGATGAAGATGGGCCGTGCTGGGCCCTTTTTGAGCCACGCCGCGGGCCGCAGGCAGGCAAGTCTAGGGACCCCCGTTCCCAGAACACCGACAACGTGTGACTGTTGCATACACATAGGGGGAGTACGTGTAGGGGCCACTAAGGAGCAGTCAAATCACACAGTAAGTTAGTCCATCTTCCTTTTGGAGCCGGCTTTCTCCACTGTCGTAGCTCCATCTCGATGTCGATCTTGCTCTACTTCTACCGGCTTCTACTTGTGATGAGTCTATGTCTCATGAACTAGTGCCAGTACTATTATTCTAATCACACTTCTTCAATATCTTTGCCATCAGGGATGCTCAGGTCGATTTTAGTGGAATTGCACAAAAGCATCGTATGATCCGAGGGTGCCAGCCGTCTTTCCTTTGACAGGTTCTACCTGGCCAGGGAATTAAATCATGTTTAGGGTTTAGGGTTTAAGTCGTAGTGACCCCATCAGCAGTTTTTCTTTCGTACACGCTCTCACAACTTTTTTCTTTAGTTGTGAAGTAAATATTGGCTATGATCTGTGAATCATTGAGATGCATCAGCATGCGTGTTAGTTTTCCTTTGTATTTGATGGAATGTTGTAGTGGGGCAACCTTGGAATAGGAATGAAAATAGAGTGGAAAGTTTCCGTTTTTCCAGAGAAAAAATGGAAACGGAGAGAAACCAACGTTTCGTTTCGTTGGATCGCGCCATCGAGAAAAACCAACGTTTAAATAACATCGGTCGTGTTCGTGTCTCACCCTCCTCCACGGCTCGACCCCACACGATCGCTCGGCATGCCACTCACCGCAAACCGAGTATACGATAACTTTCCCGCCTGCTTGTCAATGGATCGTGCCATGGAGTACTACTAGCACTACTGGAAGAGATTGACGAGTTGGGGGAGGACAGCTAGCTGTAGCACGGACTCCCAAAAATTTTTTACATGCATGTTGTAGCCGGCTATTGCAACCTTTGAACGCGGAGCAGCCGCGTGCACCCGAAAGCGGCACGGGCGACGCTCTCTCGGCCGGCGCGCCGCTTCAATGGCGGGGCCAGTGAGAGGTCGCGTCCACTCTGGCCAGGCATGAATGCGGCACTGACCGTTTCGGGCGGGAAGCACGCGCAGGTGATGAAGAGGCTTCGGGTTGGTCAGGACCGGCCGTGGCAGCGGTCCGGACGTGCGCAAACAAGAGATGTTGTACGTTAATATTGCTGCGTATATAATTAACAACGTAAACAATGTGCCAGTTGGACAAATATGATTGGAGATGGAGATGGAAATGGAATTTTACGTAAACACGGATATGCATGTCTATGTCTATGTGTGTGTGCGCGACGACTCTCGCGACCTGGTAGCGGGGGCGTGTTTTTGATCGAGTTTTCTTTCTTGGTACGTTAGAAAATCTGTTTGTCCAATTCACATCTATATGTTATTTAAGGATATCACATCTAAGCTCCCACAAGTATATAATGTAGCAACAAGAAACAAAAAAAACTAGGACAAAAAAATAGACCACAAACAGAGTGGACATGAAGTTAGATGTGACATAACTATGTCACATCTAGATGTGTCCTAGACAGACCCTTAAAAAATTGTTCGCCAGTTTTCGTTTCTTTTTTCCGGGAACGCGTGGATTCTATTTAAAACCACTGCTATGGAGAGAGTTTTTTTACTCCATTATAGCCTCTTGTTTGATAGAGTTTCTCGCGTCTCGCTCTCTCACCCTCTCCATATCAAAACAAGATGACAGTGTCCAGTCTATCTCTCTTCTCACCGGTGGTCACAGATCCGGCTGAATCCCGTCCGCTACGGGAAGTGAGGAGGTGCAGCGTTGACGTTGTCGCCGTCGGCGACGGGGGGAGCTAATGCGCACCGTCCTCTCAGAGTCGGCGCTGGCGTGGACAAAGATCCTCCGTGCCCTTGTTCGCTGCCGTCGTGTGGGCAGATCCCACCCGCCCGCCTAAACGACATCTCGCCCACCTGAGGTCTAACTTCTTGTACTGGTCCAGCTCCCCAGGTCGCTGCGTGCGGGTTTTCTTCTATGCCACTACTCCCCAGCTCCCCATGCATAGTAGCTAGGGTTCGTCGGCTGGTCCAACATCACCTACGAGTAGGAGTACTAGAGGAAATGCCACTCGAAAAGTTGTCCTGATTTATGCCTCGGTGGAGGTATACATGTTGTTTAAACAAAAAGTACATGGTGGTTATGCGGTCATTGTCCATATGGTGGTAGTACTATCATTGGTTAAATGAAGAAATGCTTTTTTTCTCGGGTATCCTGGTTTAGTTCCCATCAAGATATAATTATGATGCTTCTGTTTGTTGGTGTACTTTTCATTAACCCTTTTTTTATATTTTTGGAAACAACGATGCGTGTCTCCATACCCGGGCATGTCTTCCTCAATTTTAGTGGAACTACACAAAATTGGATGGCCATTGTTGTTCTGCCTCACTGTCCTCTGCCACGTGGTTCTTCCTTCCTCAAGCTTGATTACTGAGAAGAAACAGACCACAGTGAGGATTTCTCGAACTTCATAGTTGCCTCACCCAAACTTGATGCCAAATGGATGATGCATCACCACGATGACCTATCGATGCTCATGGTCGCGCCTCATGGTTGCGTCGGCTGGCGAAGCTGACCGATTTTCAATGAAAAACAATCTGTCTTCCATCAGTGCTCTTTGCTTCTTACGCACAAAGATGATATCCTTCGTCAGTTCACCTTGGTTGCGTTGGAGACGCGGTCGTCTTTCACGTTGGTGCAATTTTATCACACAATTGGCTATGAACCAAATGTTTCCTCGAAGAAGGATCGATGTTGGTACTAAGAGCTTAAGTTTTGTATTGATTTCTAAGTCTTCTCACAACTTTGTCTCCAGCTCCCCTGTAATTTTATTTGTCCAGCTATTAACATTGATTTAAAAAATGGAGTGGACTAAAAACCCGGATGGACGTAGTAGCCCTCCATTTTTATTTACTCCGCATATTAGATTTGACTGAAGTCAAACTTTGTAATACTCTCAAACCTTTCCGATAATTGAAATTAAAATTCTTTATTTGTACACACTCTCACATGTTTCCGATAATTTGGCGCATGTATGGTTGTTCACTTAAGGGAGGGTAGTGTACCACACGTGAAAGACAGGAAGTGCGACCAGGACGTGTGGGCGTGGATCGTTAGTTCATCGGAAGTAGTAATCCCTCTGTACATTAAATAAAGAGTTTCGTTTCGTACTTACACAATTTAAAACGATTGTTATGGAGAGAATAAGAAAACCACTCCACTATATATTAGTCCTATACACATGAGAGTACTATATGGACGCAGCTTCATTGACTTAGTGCACCTGCCTTTGGGTTTATGACAGGTGGGCCCAAAATGTGGCTGGCTCACCTATCATACAACCAAAAGCAGATGGAGTGAAGGCACCAGAGTATATATATAAGCGGGAGCCTCAGCGCTTGTTCGCTAGGGTTTGCACTCTCCACACACTCGCTGCAATACATAGTATATGTTACACGCTGGAGGCTCAGCATTCATTTGCTAGGGTTTGCTATATTCACAGTCTGTCACCCTCTCTTCACCAGATCTAAACAAGACTGCCTTGGCCTCTTGTCTCTCTCCCCCCTCACAGTTGGTGAAGGAGGCGTCCGTATCCCGTCGCACCGGGAAGGGGAGGAGGTGCAGCGTTAACTCTATCGCCTTCGGTGAGGAAGGCAATCCACTGCCGGCTGCGCTGTTCTCTTTCACCCAGCGCCTCTATGGGAGGGCCACCGACCCCTTCTTCCTCGCTGCCTTATGTAGTGTGGGCAGATCCGGCCTCCCTCCACACGCCTTGCCACATCCCGACGACCCTAAGGTATAAGTTTCTTTGAAACCGTCGTTGCTCTAGCTGCATGTGGATCTTTTTCGATCTGTAGTCGAATCTAGGTCTTGGTTCAAAGAGGAAAGAAAGGTGCGGTGGGGTGGAGCATGAATCTAGGACGTGGTTCAATGAGGAAGGGAGGGAGGAAAAGTAGTATAGACTGGCTATCCAGCCGCTTTGTTGGTCGAAAAGGGAAAAAGGGGGTAACCCAGTACACACATCTGTAAGGAACCGATCTCTTTGTTGAAAAGGGAAAGAAACTGGGGGGGTGGGGGTCGGGTAGTTTGTGCAGGACTAGATTTGTTGCCCTCACATAGGAAAAAAGTTCAAAGAGAACAAATATGGGACCAACACAGATATGCTGCTTGGCTACATACTCTGCATCACCCATTTATACGTGTGGACGCACATGGTGCTAGCATGTCCCATACAGCTATTTTGCTGTTGTTAATCTAAGAATGCCGCCGGAAAATTGAAGCAATGCCACTATTAAAAGTAAATTACATTTTTAACGAATGTTGTTTCAAGAGAGTGTCTCTGTTAATATGAATCAATGCTACCGTTTTATAGATGCTACTATCCTACTTTGTTTTCCATCCAAGATAAGTTAGATGCTTCTTTCTGTCACCGTTTGTGTCATCCTCCTTTATCGGCAAGTAATTGTTTCCTTTTTTCCCTCTGTTAAAACAGGGGTATCGATTCAACTTGTTGCTATTGCGACATTTTGCTTCGCTACTCGAAACACTTATGTTTTAAGAGTGTTTTGTGCAGTTCAACTTGAATGTCACACCGGTGACTTTGCTTAATTTTGGTGGAACTGCACAAAAGGAGATCGATATTTGTTTCCAGTGTTCCTGTCGAGTTGTTTCAAATCTTGGTCTCTACCACATGATATCTATTCAACTTGTTGCTATTGCGACATTTTTCTTCGCTACGCGAAATACTTTGCTTGATTTCAGTGCAACTGCACAAAATGAGATTGGATTTCCTATTCGTGTTAGCATATTTGTATTTTATCCTGGTGTTCTCATGAAAGGTCAGTACAGGCCTTCATCCACATGATTGTCCAGTGTGCTTTGAGATGTTGTGCTACTTGTATTGGTACTGTTTTAAATAAATGTTGAATGGAAGCTATTGTATTGCTGTCTTTTCCCATTAAGTAGTGAACAAAAATGGGACCAACCCAGACATGATGCTTGTTGCTTTGTTACAACAAACTCTGCATCACCCTATTTATAAGTAGATGGAAGCACATATTGTTGTTGCACCCACTCTCCCCTGGAACTGTTTATGCTTTTCGTTAATCTAATGCTACTGGTAAAATTAAGCAATGCCACTCTCAGAATTAATTAACTACTGAATCTTAGTTCAAAACTGCAACACTTGTTAGGAATGGTACTATCCTGCTTTGCAGTTCTTTCTACATGTTTAACCAAGGTATTGTTAAGATAATGTCTCTTTAAAAATGAATCGGTTGCATTGTTTTAGGAATGGTACTTTTCTGCTTTGTCGTTCTTTATACATGTTGAACCAAGGCATTGTTAAGATAATGTCTCAGTCAATATGAATGAATCACACTGATGGAGAATTGCTCCTCTCCTGCTTTGTTTCCCATTAAGACAAGTCATCAGCCGTTATTTCTCAGTAATTGTTTCCCTTATACCTATTGTTGCTTATAGGGATATCAAAATTAAAGCTCGGTTTTATTCCGACTTTGATTTTAGTTGAACTACACAAAAGGAGACAATGTGTCCAAGGCAAACTGCTGCGTTACTGGGTCCAGTTGGTCGTTCCACTTTGCAGAAAGAAGCAGTCACTGGATGCGGTACATTACAGAAGGAATGACCGAGAAGCTTTATAGAGTATTATTAGACACCGGTGACATGACTAGTCTGCAGAGACCATTGGCAATTTAACAACACGTGGATTGCCCTGGGCAAAAAGTGCCCAAACAAGTACAAGAAGCTAAGACAGGACACGATCATAGGCATTACATATTTTGAATGGGAAAAGCTTGTCAAAGTTTAGTCATTGATGTTAGCAAGAAGACATTAGTTTAATATATTGGAATTGGAAAACCTTGTCAAAACTTGTTCATTGATGTTAGCAAGAAGACGTTAGTTTAATATATTGGAATTGGAAAACCTTGTCAAAATTTGCTCATTGATGTTAGCCAGAAGACATGCATTTGATATTTTTGAGTGGAACACCCTTGCTGTGAGCAGCGTCGAGTGTTTTTTCCTATTCCTGTGTTCAATTTAGAAGTAAATAGTTACTCTGCTGAGATATTCCTGTGTTAAGAGTTTGTTCTGAATATTGTCTATGTAATGCCAGGCCTTGTGTTTGATTGCAAAGTTGAGCTTGGAATGTTGTGGCATGCGGCATCACGAGTTGTTCACCGTGCCTCCTAAGAATAATGCTTCGTATTGTTTTGCATGTCGATCTAATGCCAGTGATTTGCTTGTTAAGAAGATCATCCTCTTCTGTTGTTTCCGTGTGTAAGAAGTTCATCATCTCATGTTTCATTCATAGCCTATACGACATGTCGGGTAGGTTAGACGTGAAACCATATGATCTTCCGACCAACTCATGATATTAGGCCGTGATTGGATCGTCGTTTTCCAACCAAAACCGCTTGTAAAACTAACGCTTGTAAATTAAAGCATATGGTCTCGGGCGAAGGCGCTTGGTTGGTCGATTTCGACTAGTAAAATATCAGAAGTACTTCACACAAGATAAAAACGTTGAACGACACTAGCACGATTGCTAATCCAGCCGTTAGCTGCTGTTTCAATCTTGCCCATGGATGGCATTGTTGGGGATATACATAACAGGTAGGCCCACGAAGGGTCGAAATATCATGAAGCATGGGGTCCACACAACATGTGGGTCCAGGTCAATTTCATACAGACACACTATCCACTCGGACAAGCAGCATACTATCCACTCGACCAAGCAACATACCATCCACTCAGATGACAGTTCACCACTCGACCGTACGACTCACTCGGATATACGAAGACCAGCAGGCAGCAAAGCAGTCGACATCTTTCTAATAGTGAGGGCTTAATAGTGAGCTGGCATTATGGCATTCATACCCCACTTTGTAACATAGGAGGTGAGGGGGTGGCGCACTCTATATAAGCCACCCCCACCACTAGACTGGGGGGGCCTTTTCTTCCACCTCTCTCTCTTTTCACCATTAGTCTCAGGACTTAGCTCAGGCATGGGGATCCGTTCCTCGCTCACACACACATTGTAATCTCCGGATATATACTCAGATAAAACAAAGCCTCTCCGGAGCACGAGACGTAGGGTTGTTATCTCCATCGTGAGAGGCCCGAACTCGCTACAACCACCGTGTCACCCATATGCATCTCGATAGATCATGCTCCGTTACCCTATACCTTATTATTGTCGGAATCATTCCCACGACAGTTGGCGCCCACCGTGGGGCATGGTGTTTATCGAACCGTTATGCAAATGGTTTTCTTTCTTCAATGTTCGTCCGCCGATTAACAATCATCAAGGGAAGATCTGATCCAAGATGTTTCGGACATCACTCCATTCACAGGGAGTCATGATACTCTTCGTACAGAGGGATCAGGAAGTCTCATTCCATACTATTTATTCTTTACAATCGATCATCGACGATCTAACAAATCTGTTGGTTTTCTTCCTGTATGAACAATCACCTGGGATCTTGTTATTGCTATTGTACAGATCAAACAAAAGAAAAAAAGGAGCACGGATGCTGGCCACGAGCCCAACCACGACAGCTCTTTTCTCCAATCGATCTTTCAACAGCGACGATGGCCTTCGCGGTACACGCTTGGACTCAACTGTGCGACGGCGACCCCGCAGCGGACGCACGGCCCCGACGCGACGCTGACGTCTGGACTGGCCATGTCCCGGACCACAGCGCTCCTCCGAGCGGTCGACTGCAGGACGCAGCCACCGGATCGACTCAGCGTCGTCTCAAGCTCTGCCTGCGCGGCCTCACAGGAGAAGGCCGCCCCGTACTCGGATCTATCGCAGGCCGCCTCACCTCGCATTGGATCAATGAGCGGGCCGCCGCCGTGGCCAACCAGGGAGCCCAGCCCGCCTTCCTCTTTCGCCCTAATCTTAATTCCATCCCATTCATTTCCTGCATGCAGGGAATAAATGGCCACGGGAAAAGGGAAACGTCCCTAGCATGCATAACGGGATTTTAACTCTTGCTAATTAGCATTAATGCCTCTTGCATGCAGATCGGGCGTGCAGATTCTGGGCGTTGGGCAACACTTTAAATGCGTTGAATGTAGGGACCAATCCTTCAATGCGTTGGACGTGGACTCGGCCACCCACACGCCGTCGCTCAGCTACACACGCCAGCGTCACTCGGCCGCCCGTACGCCATCGTTCAGCTGGACTCGGCCGCCCGTACGACTCGGCCGCCCCGCGCGTCGCCACTCGGTTGGTCACCTCATAACCACTCGGCCGCCCCGCGCGTCGCCACTCGGTTGGTCACCTCATCACCACTCGGCCGCCCCGCGCGTCGCCACTCGGTTGGTCACCTCATAAACACTCGGCCGCCCCGCGCGTC
>NC_041385.1:421102223-421143887 GCF_002162155.2 Triticum dicoccoides
CGGTTGGTCACCTGATCACTACTCGGCCGCCCCGCGCATTGCCGTCGCCAAAATCCCCTAGTGGGTGACTTAGCTGCAGTCCAGTACTCGCCTAAGTTTGAAAAAAAAAATCTACCGAGTGGAGAGCAAACCTCCCACTCGGGGGCTTAGCTGCAGTCCAGTACTCGCCTAAGTTTGAAAAAATCCTACCGAGTGGAGAGCAAACCTCCCACTCGGGGGCTTAGCTGCAGTCCAGTATTCGCCTAAGTTTGAAAAAAATCCTACTTAGTGGAGAGCAAACCTCCCACTCGGGGGCTTAGCTGCAGTCCAGTACTCGCCTAAGTTTGAAAAAAATCCTACCGAGTGGAGAGCAAACCTCCCACTCGGGGGCTTAGCTGCATTGCAGTACTCGCCTAAGTGTTTGAAATCCTACCGAGTGGAGAGCAAGCCTCCCACTCGGAGGCTTAGCTGCAGTCCAAGGACTCGCCTAAGTAGCCAAAATCCGACTGAGACAAGAGCAAACCTCTGATTCAAGGAACTGCATCACAAGTATAATGTGCGCTCCATCCCTATCCGCAAGGACACCGAGACAAAGGTCGACTGTCACCATCGCCTCATCACCGCTCGGCCGCCTCGCGCGTCGAAGCTCGGTTGGTCGCCTCATCACCACTCGGCCACTCGCGCGCCTTCAGACAGCTAAGTCATTTTACATTCTGTTATTTCCGAGTATCCCGTAATTCACACATTACCTTCACTCGAAGGTCACACCACCGAGTGTATCTCTACGCTCGGCTGCTTATTTTCACATACTTGCTTAGTACTGGTTATGTGACTCCCTAGTCCAGCTTTTATTTTTTTGCATACATCATTCATGAACACCACGTGTCGTTCTTAATTTCGAGTTTGCATCGGTCCTCCGGGGCTGCAACTTAGTCAAAACACTACACTTCCATTTTATTTGAGCCAATATTCCAATGAGTTCAGTCGGATCCATCGCTTCGACAAGTTCGAACTGATCCTTCGCTCTTTCAGACTCTTGCTAGTTAACCAGCAAGCCCCTTGCACTCCCAGCGGGTGTCTATGGGTGTTATTCACACAAATCATTTGAGCACACACCGAATTTCCTCGAGAAATTATTTCGTTGGCTTGTGTCAATTTTTACACAAGTTACGTGATCACTCGATGGCCCTATTCGCCAACTTCATCGCTGCTCGGACTCGGTCACTGTACCGGTCCTAGTGCACCACAACACCTACCTTGTCGCTCTGTTGACTTCAAACACATCCGGCCAACCCCTTTGAGGAATCCTCTTCGTCGTATCAATGATATAGACCTCGTCAGGCATGAGAAAGATAAGTCCCTTTTATAATCAAATTTCACACTTCACTCTTTTGCGAGTTTGCCTCTTTCGAGCATCACTCGGAAGGTTCTCCTCATCTTTACCCGAGTCTAACTCAATGAATTGCAAATCATCCATTCAAAACCATATTTCTCATGTTCCGACATGTCCATTGCAAAGCCTGTAGCACGCTAGGGAGCTACGCCGCACTCGGGGGCTGCATCTCATTTGGAATGACACTCTCCTGAGTGGTTGACTACTTCATCACCTGGCAGATCCTTCACTTCAACAAATGCATCCGATCCGCCACTTCGACAAGTTTAGTAATCACCCAGACGCTCTGCACGCCATCTTCATTCCTACTCAGACTCAGTTGTCACGCCAGTCTTGTTGCGTCGCAACCACACTACACCAAACTCGTCACTACATAAGCTTCGAAAGCATTCGACTAAGTCCTCCGAGGACCATTTTCACCGTCCGGTGACACACGACTTCGCCTTAGCCGCTTCGCGCGCCGCCACTCGGTTGTGCACGTCTTCACCACTCGGCTGCCCCGTGCATCTTCACTTGGCTAGATATGTAGTCCTACATTCGACCACTTCACACGTCATCACCATTCGACCGCCCCGTGCATCGTCACTCGGTTGTACACATCATCACCCCTCTGCCGCCTCGCGCGTCACCATCAGTTGGACATGTCTTTACCTCTACACCCCCAGCACGGGAACGGCTAAGTTACTCATATGGTCAAACCTCATATCACAATCTGTAGCAAGCTTACCTCCTTCGAGCATCACTCGGGGGCTACGCACGGCAGTTGGCCATGTCATCCTCAGGGGTTACGCCCATTTGGTCAACCTGTTGATCACATCAGGAATATTCTTCTGACCATACATGCTCGGTTCGCCGAAGATCTATAAGTGAAGCACGTCCACTTGGATAAATACCCCTTTCATGCAAAAGGGTAAAAATGAAGCGCCATCGCTGAATCGTACAGGCAACCTTACTCGTCGAACATCGTTCGTACAACCACCTTGTTACGCATCCATCCGATTGATTCAATTCCAGACAAAGATATTTGTCGTGCCAACTACATGGAGGTTTACCGAGAGACTTAAACCCTCTGCCAGACTCATCTAGTCTGACAGAGGCTCGGGGACTACACCCAGTGGGTGCACTCAGCGTGCCCCCACTTGAAGAGAACTCAGAAAGAAACATTTTGCTCGATGCAAACCCATCTCCAGAATTACTCGACCTCCGAGTCAGAGAAGAACAAGTTCGATCAGTACCAGCTAAGAAGAGTTTTAGTTGTCTCATACTCCCGCCGAATGCCCGCAGTCGACGATGGTCTCGGGGACTACACCCAGTGGGTGCACTCAGCGTGCCCCCACTGGAGTAATCTCCACTCGGTACGGCCTGACCAGTCCGAGTGATGAACAACAACAAAAAAGACAGGCTCTAAGACTCCTGCCGACTGTTGGTATCCACTCAGAACGGTCAGCCCGGTCCGAGTGACGGCCAAACAACAACAAAAGACAGGCTCTAAGACTCCCGCCGACTGCCCGCAGTCGACGGCAGTCTCGGGGACTACACCCAGTGGGTGCACTCAGCGTGCCCCCACTGGAATGGTATCCACTCGGAACGGTCCGGCCAACCGAGTGACGGCCAAACAACAAAAAAGACACGTTCCAGGCGTGAAGAAATTCCGAGTAATCAGTTACTCGATGCAGGCCCAGCTCCAAATCACTCCAAAAAAATATTCTATAAGGCGAGTTTAACGCTCCTCCGTGGACCTGTTTTGAGTCTTCTAGGACTCAAAGTGTGAAACTCACAAGTGTGGATCTAAAACCGACTCGTATTGACGTTCCTCCGGGATAAGAATGGCATCTCTCTAAGAGAGCAGTCCATGTGTCAATCTGGTTGCACAGATGTAATGACACACCCATACTCAGATCACGAGTTAAACCTCTCCCGAGAGATGAACAAATGTCACCAAGTTGCTCCTCACAGACACTTACCTCGATCAGTCGGGAAGCGTGGTGCCGGAATCCATTGAGATTTTGTTCAAACCTTGGTTGTCTGAAAGCGCGACGACATGTACCGAGTATTTCTGTAATCACTCGGACCAAACTGTGTCTTACACCAACTCGTTCTGCAAAATCGCAATCGATTCGGGGGCTAATGTTGGGGATATACATAACAGGTAGGCCCACGAAGGGTCGAAATATCATGAAGCATGGGGTCCACCCAACATGTGGGTCCATGTCAATTTCATACAGACACACTATCCACTCGGACAAGCAGCATACTATCCACTCGACCAAGCAACATACCATCCACTCGGATGACAGTTCACCACTCGACCGTACGACTCACTCGGATATACGAAGATCAGCAGGCAGCAAAGCAGTCGGCATCTTTCTAATAGTGAGGGCTTAATAGTGAGCTGGCATTATGGCATTCATACCCCACTTTGTAACATAGGAGGTGAGGGGGTGGCGCACTCTATATAAGCCACCCCACCACTAGACTGGGGGGGGGCCTTTTCTTCCACCTCTCTCTCTTTTCACCATTAGTCTCAGGACTTAGCTCAGGCATGGGGATCCGTTCCTCGCTCACACACACATTGTAATCTCCGGATATATACTCAGATAAAACAAAGCCTCTCCGGAGCACGAGACGTAGGGTTGTTATCTCCATCGTGAGAGGCCCGAACTCGCTAAAACCACCGTGTCACCCATATGCATCTCGATAGATCATGCTCCGTTACCCTATACCTTATTATTGTCGGAATCATTCCCATGACAGGCATGATACGCACGTCGTGCATGTATCGTCTGGTAATGTCGTCCATATAACAATGCTCGTAAAATATACACTGGTCTCTCAAATTACACGCGTAACCCACCGATTTTACTTACAGACCTCGGGCCTTCCGATGATGAGTAAATTACACTTGTATGTTAATACAGGTTTGAAATAAACAAGAGCTCCCAAGCGCGGCCTTGCCGTTTCATGCCGTCTCAGTTTCTCGAAGGTGCTCATAGGTGTCCGATGATCCTGGCTTCCTGAATGAGCAGCGGGTGCTGTATCGGACCTCCATAGGGCCTGCGAGGCCCTCTCTGTTGTCCTTTGAGTTGTTGTGCCCGCCGTGGCACCGAGCATTGTTAACATGGTCAACGAACATGAGGATTCAGGAGATGACTTTATTTTGACTGGATAACACTAGGGACCCACTAGGGCCATAGCCGTACGTACGCAAGTGCCTCCTTATTATGTACAACTATTTTTTTTGCTTTCTCCTGGTTTCCTAACATTACGGTCCCACACCATTGTCAACCTATGTAGTCAATATAAATGAGAGAATTGCACAAGGTGCGGCCGATAGCTGGGACCAAGCAGCTCGAGCAGTATTTGTGTTTTTGAGGCGTGAGCACTGCAGAGTTTTTCTTGGCGATGATTTCATTGTTGTTCAGAGGAGAGCTGGGTATTAACTGGGCGGGCTGTGGCCCGTCTAGCCCAGGCCAGATATCCAGCCCAGATACTACTTTTTTCAAGATGAAAATGGCTAGCCCAGCTATACGTCTTTTTGAGGAATACCCAGGCAAGGTTAACTTGTTATTCTCCGCCCCGGTGTGCTGCAAATCTTTCCTAGGAGGGATGCATTAGGCTTAACAGGAAAATGGGCTTTAAAAATAATAAATGGGATGTAATTATAAAACCTGGGCAGTAACTATAAAAAATGCACCAAACACGAAATTAGTTTATAAAATATTATTTATGGATTTTGAAAATCTTAAATTTTCATTGTTGTGCGCGCAATGTTTCATTGGATTTTTACGTAATACAAATTTATATTTAATCTAAATAGAAATTTTGGTATAAAAATATTTCGGATCCCATCAAAATGTGGGAAATTTTATTGAATTCTGTCTTCAATGGTTGGTTGAAATTATTAATCGTTGTCCTAGCTAGAAAATGGGCTGTACTTTTAACAAATTGTAAATGGGCTGTTGTAAATTCCATTAGAATTCAAAAATGGGTTGTACATTCTTACAAAATGCAAATGGGTTATAAGTTCTCTGCCACACACTTGTGGGCCTACTAAGTGACGCGTCCCCTAAAAAAAATAAGTTGACGCGTATGCAAGGCTTTGTCAACTTATTATAGTCAACACATGGTTCTAGCAGCAGTGGCCGTTGATGTCTATCCAACGGATGTCGTGCTTCTTCTTCAATCTCGGATATTCTTAGCTTCGGCCGCCCAAAAAATGATTCCTCCCCCTGACATCTGGGGCGCACCTTTTCGGAGGCTGACCTGTGGGCCTACTAAGTTGGAGCGTACCAAGGGCTTTGTCAACTTAGTCAATATAAACGATTCTAGCTTCAGTGACCGTACGATGTCCATCCAATGGCAGTAGTGCTTCTTCAACCTCTGGTCTTCTTGGTCCAGCCGCCCAAAGCAGCGCCGGTCGTGCTGCCTGCTCCTGCCACCCGTGGCCGGTTGTGCTGCCACGGAGGCCTCACCGCCCCCTACTACTCTACCGCTGGCCAGGCCATCCCTCCACTCCACTCACCGACAAGCCCTGTTATTCTGCGGCGACGACAGCGCAGCCGAACCAGTGAACCCTTGTACTCCTCTCCGAGTGGGCATCCACTGCCGCGTCTTCCCCGGCTCCGCTTCGTCCCCTTCCTAGGCCTCGCCGTCGTCCACCGCCGTGGTTCTCTCGGCGCGGCGTGGTCAATGTGGTCAACGACCGAATTCCATCAGAAGAATATTGTACGTGAAGAGGCTGACAGCTGGGTCCACGGCAGCCGCAAGGAAGTGCCTCCTTATTATGCGGAAAATAATTATTCCTCCACCTGACAGGAGGGACCCACCGGACGGGCCACCAATATTTCGCGAAAAAAATGTTTGCCCCTGACTGCTGGGACCCACCCGACTGGCCACCGTATTTCGCGAAAAAAAACGTTCCCCCTGCTATCAGCTCGGACCCACCGGAAGTGCCTCCTTATTACGCACAAAAAATGAATACCCCCCTGCTAGCTAGGACCCACCTTGGTGGGAGGCTGACTTGTGGGCCTACTTAGTTGACGGGGACGAAGGGCTTTGTCAACTTAGTCAATATAAACGATTCTAGCTCCAGTGACCGTATGATGTCCGTCCAACGGCTGTAGTGCTTCTTCAACCTCTGGTCTTCTTGCTCCAGCCGTCCAAAGCAGCGTCGGTCATGCCGCAAGCTCCTGCTTCCCGTGGCGGATGTGCTGTCGCAGAGGCCTCACCGCCCCCTACTATTCCCACCGCTGGCCAGGCCCTGCGGCGACGGCAGCCTCACACCGCAGCCGAACCAGTGAACCCTCGTACTCCTCTCTGCGCGGGCTTCCACTGCCGCGTCTTCCCCGGCTCCCCGTTGTCCCCTTCCTAGGCCTTGCCGTCATCCACCACCCTGGTGCTCTTGGCGCAGCGTGGTCAACGTGGTCAAGGAACGACTTCCATCGGACGTGGACTGTATGTGGAGAGGCTGACAGCTGGGTTCACGGCCGCAGCAAGGAAGTGCCTCCTTATTACGCGGAAAATAATTATTCCTCCACCTGACAGCGGGGACCCACCGACAGGCCACGGTATTTCGTGAAAAAAACATTTCCCCCTGACTACGGGGACCCACCAGCTGCACCTTCGCACGCAAGGAAGTGCGTCCGAGCAAAAAAAATTGATTCGCCCCCCTAACTGCTGGGACCCACCAGCTACATCTTCGCACGCAAGGAAGTGCGTCCGAAAACAAAACAATTCGCCCCCCTGACTGTTGGGACCCACCAGCTACATCTTCGCACGCAAGGAAGTGCCTGACAGTCGGGACCCACCTGGTCAAAGCGTACGTAGCGTTGTCATTCTGGTCGCGAATGTGTACGTACATACTGGTCGTAGTAGAGGCGCGCACGTACATGTACGTACATCGGCGAGGGTGCAAGAAAGAAAATACGGCCACGTACGTACATACGGGCAGGGTCTCGAACGCCTACTCGCGCATACGTACATGACTGGGTCAGAATGGAGAAACAACGTCGTCGTCGTGTTCATGGGGAGGCAATGGAATGCGTCGTGTTCATCAGGAGGCAACGGAACGCGTGGGAGCCAACCGGCTGGATCGGAACGGAATGTGTGGTCGTGTTCATCGGGAGGGCTTGGACAGAACAGGCGATGGAAACGAGGCCTGGCGTACCGCACAACGGAGTAAATGGCCTTGTGTTCGACCGACCATGTTCGAAACGGGATCCTGTTCATCGGGAGGGGTCTGGCGTACCGCAAAACGGAGGAAACGGATCTCCTACGGTTGAAACGGCGTCCTGTTGATCGGGTGGGGCCTGGCGTACCGCAAAATGGAGGAAACAGACCTCCTATGGTCGAAACGGGGGTCCTGTTCATCGGGAGGGGTGTGGCGTACCGCAAAATGGACAAAACGGACTTGTGTTGGAGCGCTACGGTCGAAACGGGGGGGAGGGGTGTGGCGTACCGCAAAACAGGACTCCACGGGATACTGTTCATCTCCACCGTCGACCTCCTCCAGCCTCCACGGGCTACCGTCGACCTCCTCCAGCCTCCACGGGCTCCTGTTCATCCAGCCTCCACCGCCCGCTACTCCACCGGCTACTGTTCAACCACCCCTCCACAGGCACCCCTCCACCCTCTACTGTTCATCCAGTCCTCCACACCACGGGGTCCTGTTCAACCACCCCTCCACCGTCTACTGTTCATCCAGCCCTCCACACCACGGGTTCCTGTTCATCCAGAGGCAACGCCACCGCTCACTGTTCATCCACCCCCCCCCCACAACCCTCACTGTTCATCCCAGAGGCAGCATCGATTGGCTTCAGTTAGCAGCAGTAGTGAAGGAATGGCTCCATCGGGTTCAGTTAACAGCCATCGATCGATCACTCGAGTTCAGTAACGCGTAGCCTGTAGTGCAATCGCTCGGGTTCAGTTAGAGCCCAACTCCTCGCTCGGCTTCAGTTAGAGCCCACGCCTCGCACACACGCGCGTACGTACAAGAGAAACGCGCATCGCTACGCCCCCGACCTCCCACCGTAACCGGCAACTCCCCGAAATTTTCCTCCCCCTCGCTTCTACCACGGTTTTTTCCGTCATGGACGGCCCAAAGAATGTCATGCAGCTGCGTCTCCAGCCCGCCCAGGACGAAAAGCCCATTTTCTGTCATGATTTTTTGTCATAGAAGTAGGAGCCAACCACATTTATGATGATACCGGGTTTTGTCACAATTATCGTCATAGAAGTGTCATATGTATGACAGAAAAAAAATTCGTTCGGCCCAAAATGTCACGGATGTGTCTTTTTTTTGTAGTGTTAACAGGCGGCTCGACAAGGCGCAAGGTATGTTCTGGGGCGGCCAGTTTATGTATATATAATAACATGAGCATGAAGCTGAGGATTATATACTGAGATATGCACAACTGCAGATAGTGCTACCGCCGTTGAGGCCCTTCGGGCAGAGCTTGCCCAAGCCAAGGAGCAATCCGGGATGAGTAATGTGGCTGCCAAGAAAGTAGCTGAGGAGTTAAAGGCTGAACAGGCTGCTCTGCGCTAGTGCGAGGAGAGAATATCTTCCATAGAGCGACATCTAAAGGATGCCCCTGGCAAATGCCAAGCACTCGAGGAGGCGAACAAGGCCAAAGTAGCCGAAGTCGAGAAGGCCTTACGAGAGGCGAGAGAAGCATGATCCGAGTCGAGAGCGGCTCGGGAGGAGATCCGGCAAGCCGGGGACATAGCGGCGGGTAATCCCTTTCTAATTCAGACTAAATTCGGTGATCTGAAGTATGCCCCTCTTAATCAAATGTGGAGCTCTCCAGACGCGTTTTTGGACTTGCCGAAGAGTGCCTCCGATGCAGCGCAGTTTTACCAAGCGCAAGAAGGGTATGCAATGGAGAAGCTTTTCTGGTCACAATTCGGCACGCCAAAGCGCCCGCTGTTGCTGAACGAACAGATGACCCAATGGGTCGAGCTCCACAAGATATCCGGTTCTGCCATGAAGGACGTCGTGGTCCGGCTGTGGTCGACTAAGCCGGTTCCGAATAGTTATTTTAGTTTGGTGCAGCGACTTGTGGATGTGGTGCCGCGTATTGACGCCATGACGCGATCGGCGTGCATTGAAGGTGCACGGATGGCCTTTGCCTGTGTCAAGACGTATTGGGCGAAGATGAAGGCCACCAATATTGCAGCAAAGAGTCCACCCGGGGGCAAGGACAAACACCCGCTGGAGCATTATTTCAAAGATGTCCTAGAGGGCGCCCGCTTGATAGAGGGTCAGTGCTCAAAGGATATGATCTTCAAGTGAATGTACCGAGATTGTAAAAAACAATATTATGGTATATTAAGGACATGTTTTTTTATAGTTTTGCCTAAAAGCTTTGATTCCTCCTATGCAGTCGTTTTTGTATAATCTGAAAGTTTTCTCGTCGGCTTTGGCCCCCTCGCATAAAATACAGGGGTGTTCGGAAAAGCACTTGATCACTCTTGACCCAACGACTTGGTCCGTGAAGGAGGTGTCAATGCGGTGAAGTAGGTAATCGGACTATAGGGCTTTAACACGTTCACTTAGCCATAGGAGTTTGACGATGGGTCTACGATATAGCCCCTGGTATGTATGCGGTTATCCCAATATGGTGTGTTACATAGGTGACCTGAAGAATGGTCATGCGTGTAATACGGAAGGAATCGCGAAAGATTTTGATAAGTCATTGAGTGGTTGACCAGCTCTCGCCGCATCATGACAGTCGTTTTTCGGCTTTCTCTACTGAGGTGCTTGACCAGATGAACCGGAAACACAATTGCAGTAGTTCTCCCTTTACTACCCTAGCCGATAGAGTGGAACGTATGGTAGTAAACACAGGAGCCAGGCAACCCAACCCAACTATTGACCAAAGACAGGATTCGGAGCTGATGCATATAAGGCCAAACTCGCAACGCCGAAGTGTGCTATAAAGCTGTTCGGGCTTGTTGGCAACTCATTTATTCCCATATCGAGCCCCTGGCAATTTATGTCGGCGTGCGTGTGTGAAACAACCAAAGAAGCAAAATTCAGTTCTTTAGAAAAAAGTGAATACTGAATACGGATTATGTTCACTGGAACCTGATTGATATGCCAATCGACATCTTACAGATAATAACACCACAGCCCAGGCGATTTGACATGCCAGGGGTCGAAGGCTGAGGGAAAAGGCACTTTACAGGCTCGAAATAAAGAGTGCGGTCTACAAAAAGTTATTTTGGAATTCCTGTCGCACGTTTGCGCCGCCTTGCCTCGGTGAAAGGACTCCTTAACAGGAATAGCCTTTGGGTGAGTGTACGAAGCCGAACTCCAAGAGAGTCCATGAGATGACCAGCCTTTGATACACATGTGGTAAAGGATAAAAATAGTTAGAAAAAGAAAAGGAGGCTATGGGAGTGCTTGTAGGCCTGTCTGTATTGTGCCTCCGCCGATGACCAGGGTATTTTAAGTGCATAATTATGTATGCGCGGTACAAACTTCATAGGTATATGAGGCGAACGGCCAAGGCCGAACTGCTAATCCAGCTTTGATATAGATCGGTCCTGTTTAATAGAGACCAGCGGCTTAATGGCTGATGAGGTACGCGGTTTAATGAGGCCGCTTTGTACTTCGGCGGAAGTAGTCGTAGTATGATCCTCTGTATGGAGGGAGTGTTCCGTATTTCCATTTATTGTTACGACACCGCGTGGACCGGGCATCTTAAGTTTTGCATGGGCGTAGTGTGGGACCGCATTGAAATGAGCAAAAGTGGTACACCCCAGAAGTGCATGGTAGCTACTGCAGAACGGGGCAAATTCGAAGGTCAAGCCTTCACTTCAGAAGTTGTTCGGCGAACCGAAGATGACTCCCAATGTGATGGAGCCCGTGCAGTGAGCTTCTACGCCGGGTACTGCTCCCTTGAGGGTAGTTGTGGTGGGCTTGATTCTTGAAGGATCAATGCCCATTTTGTGGATAGTGTCTTTGTAGAGTATATTAAGGCTACTGCTATCATCCATAAGGACTTTCGTGAGATGGAACCCATCGATAATTGGGTCGAGGATTAGAGTTGCTGAACCTACATGATGGATACTAACTAGGTGGTCCTTGTGGTCAAAAGTGATCGGGCAGGCCGCCCACTGATTAAATTTTGGGAGGACCGGCTCTATGGCGTAGGTGTCCCGTAATGCGCACTTGCGCTGCCTTGTAGGGGTGTGCGTAACGTATACCATGTTCACTCGGGGGTAAATTGCTTCTGACCCCCGGTGTTTGGTTGGTGAGTGTCTTCGTCATCGCTGTCACTGGGCGACCCCTTCCCCTTGTGTTCGGCATTAAGCTTGCCGGCTTGTTTGAAGACCCAACAGCTTCTATTGGTGTGATTGGCTAGTTTATCGGGGGTGCCATGAATCTGGCAGGGCCGATCCAGTATCTTGTCTAAATTGGATGGTCCGTCTCTGTTTGCCTTGAATGGCTTTTTCCATTGACTGGGTTTGGAGCCGCTGAATCCAGCGAGGACCGCCGGGTCATCCGTTCCTTCATTATTAGTGCAACACTTGTGTTTACCGCGTCGTGGCTTGCCATTGTCGTCTCGAACTTTGGAAGTACCTGGATTGCTGGTGCTGTTGCTTCTACGAGCGAGCCAACTGTCTTCTCCCGCGCAAAAGCGGGTCATCAGAGCAGTAAGGGCTGACATGGATTTTGGTTTTTCTTGACCAAGGTGGCGGGTGAGCCACTCGTCCCGGACGCTGTGTTTGAAGGCCGCGAGGGCTTCCGTGTCGGGACAATCGACAATTTGGTTCCTTACCTCCCCTCGTCGGTGAAGCAAAGGGGGTGTGTGGCGCCTATATATTGGGCCACGATGCGACGTAGCTCGGATGGAGTCCATTTGCGGTTCTCGGCCTAGATGTGATTATGATTGTTGCATTCGGCTAGGTAGCCATTGTCGCGTGTCGGGGCACGCCCCCGCGATCCATAGATCGATCTGTTCTGACTTGCTCCACTGCCAAGTTCTGCCGCGGGTCGTATGTATGTCCCCGAGCTGTTTTATCTCTGCCTTTATGGGGAAGTAGTGTGGGCTGGTGTTCGGCTTTAGTTGCCTCTTTGTCTCGGCCACGTGGTGCTCGGTTAGCCGCGTCGTGTGATGATGGTAAGGGCTCCAGCCCCTCGTCATCGAACTGAGGTAGCAATTTGCACTTTGGATAACTTTTGGTTGGGTGCTCGAGGCCGTATTCCTCGGCTCTAGGACCTGAGTCCATCTGTTGTTGAGTGTATCATGTTCGGCTTGAAGCCGTTGCTACTTCCTTTTCAGGCTCCTCGCAGTTGCGATGAGCTGTTGCTTAAAGCGTTCTTGCTCGAGGGGTTCTTCTGGCACGATGAAGTCTTCGTTGCCGAGACTTATTTCATCTCCGGAGGGTGGCACATAGCTGCTGTCCTCCGCGTCGTTGTTCCCAACTAGCTCGTCGGGGTTACTCTGCCCTTCCTCCCTGCCTTCCTGTTTGGAAGCTGGTTCGATGAGGGCGTTTGGGTCTTCGTCATTCTCCAAAGTATTATTCTCTCCGGTGTTGGTATTGCCTTCTTTGTCACGGCATGATTTTGAACGGTGCCGCTGATGCCGCTGCTTCGGTGGTTTATCAGCGTTATTGTCCTTAAACGGATCCTTACCGCCGTCCTCGCCATCGTCTTTGGATGTATCCACCATATATATATCGTCTGTGGAGGTGGCCGCCCAGCGTTCAGTATGCGGTGGGCCTTGGGCCTGCTCCTCTCCGGTGTCGTCATCCATACCGTCGATGTCTTCGGAGTAATAATCGTGCATGTCGGTTAATTCGTCGACAGTGGCTATTGATAACCCACAAGTACAGGGGATCGCAATAGTTTTCGAGGGTAGAGTATTCAACCCAAATTTATTGATTCGACACAAGGGGAGCCAAAGAATATTCTCAAGTATCAGCAGTTGACTTGTCAATTCAACCACACCTGGATAACATAGTATCTGCAGCAAAGTATTTAGTAGCAAAGTAATATGATAGTAATGGTAACGATAGCAAAAGTAATATTTTTGGGTTTTGTAGTGATTGTAACAGTCGTAACATAGGGTGACACAGAACTAGCACCAATTCATCAATGTAAATAAGCGAAGAACAATATGGGTAAAGCTCATAGGCATTGGATCGGTGATGGAGAATATGCCGGATGTGGTTCATCATGTAACAGTCGTAACATAGGGTGACACAGAACTAGCACCAATTCATCAATGTAATGTAGGCATGTATTCTGAATATAGTCATACGTGCTTATGGAAAAGAACTTGCATGCCATCTTTTGTCCTACCTTCCCGTGGCATTGGGGTCCTAGCGGAAACTAAGGGATATTAAGGCCTGATACGTCTCCAACGTATCTACTTTTCCAAACACTTTTGCCCTTGTTTTGGACTCTAACTTGCATGATTTGAATGAAACTAACCCGGCCTGACGCTGCTTTCAGCAGAACTACCATGACGTTGTTTTATGTGTAGAAAAGAAAAGTTCTCGGAATGTCCTGAAAATCCACAGAGGCACTTTTTGGAATTAATAAGAATTTCTGGGCGAAAGAAATACACCAGGGGGCCACGGCCTATCCATGAGACAGAGGGCGCGCCCCCACCCTATAGGGCGCGCCCCCCTATCTCGTGGGCCCCTTGACCTCCACCGACCTCAACTCCAACTCCATATATTCACGTTCGGGGAGAAAAAAATCAGAGAGAAAGTTTCATCGCATTTTACGACACGGAGCCGCTGCCAAGACCTAATCTCTCTCGGGAGGGCTGATCTGGAGTCTGTTCGGGGCTCCGGAGAGGGGGATTCGTCGCCGTCGTCATCATCAACCATCCTTCATCACCAATTTCATGATGCTCACCGTCGTGCGTGAGTAATTCCATCGTAGGCTTGCTGGACGGTGATGGGTTGGATGAGATTTACCATGTAATCAAGTTAGTTTTGTAAGGGTTTGATCCCTAGTATCCACTATGTTCTAAGATTGATGTTGCTATGACTTTGCTATGCTTAATGCTTGTCACTAGGGCCCGAGTGCCATGATTTCAGATCTAAACCTATTATGTTTTCATGAATATATGTGTGTTCTTGATCCTATCTTGCAAGTCTATAGTCACCTATTATGTGTTATGATCCGACAACCCCGAAGTGACAATAATCGGGATACTTCTCGGTGATGACCGTAGTTTGAGGAGTTCATGTATTCACTATGTGCTAATGCTTTGATTCGGTTCTCTATTAAAAGGAGGCCTTAAAATCCCTTAGTTTCCGCTAGGACCCCACTGCCACAGGAGGGTAGGACAAAAGATGTCATGCAAGTTCTTTTCCATAAGCACGGATGACTATTTACGGAATTCATGCCTACATTACATTGATGAACTGGAGCTAGTTCTGTGTCACCCTATGTTATAGCTATTACATGAGGAATCGCATCTGGCATAATTATCCATCATTGATCCATTGCCTACGAGCTTTTCACATACTGTTCTTCACTTATTTACTTTTAGTTGCTACTGTTACAACTACTACAAAAAACCAAAAACTATTATCTTTACTTTTGCTACCGTTACCTTCATTATCATACTACTTTGCTGCAGATACTAAGTTATCCAGGTGTGGTTGAATTGATAAGTCAACTGCTAATACTCAAGAATATTCTTTGGCTCCCCTTGAGTCGAATCAATAAATTTGGGTTGAATACTTTACCCTTGAAAGTTGTTGCGATCCCCTACACTTGTGGGTTATCAAGACTAATTTTTGGCGCCGTTGCCAGGGAGCATAGCTCTATTCTCTGAGTCACTTGGGATTTATATCTGCTGATCACTATGAAGAACTTGAAAGACGACAGAACCAAGATTTTGCCCTCAACTATAAGGGGAGGTAAGGAACTGCCATCTAGCTCTGCACTAGATTCTCCTTCTGTTATTAGTAAGCTTGCGACACCTAAACCTGCTACTGCTATGAATTCTGATATGTCACATGTTATTGATGATGCCACTTCTGCTATGCATGATGAAACTAGTTCTGTGCTTGATACTACTTTGCCACTAGGTGATTTTCTTGATGAACAACTTGCTAGAGTTAGGGGGAATGAAATTATTGAAGAAGCTATTATTGATGATAGTGATGATGAAGGTTCTCCCAATGATTATGTATTGCCTGTTGTTCCTGAGGGTTATGTTATGAATGAAGAAGCTGTTAGGGGAATCTTTGCTTGCAATGATAGATATGATCTTAAAAAATTATTGGCTAAATGGAAGCAGTAGTCTCTTAATGATAGAATTAAAACTGACCCTGCTTTTGCTACTTCACCTATCTGTGTTACTGATAAGGATTATGAATTCTCTGTTGATCTTGAAATTATTACTTTAGTTGAATCTGATCCTTTTTATGGCCTTGAATCTGAAACTATTGTGGCACATCTTACCAAGTTGAATGATATAGCCACCCTATTTACTAATGATGAGAAGTCTCGCTATTTTTATATCCTAAAGATATTTCCGTTCTCGTTAAAGGGTGATGCTAAGACTTGGTATAATTCTCTTGCTCCTGGTTGTGTGCGTAGTCCCCAGGATATGATTTATTACTTCTCTACTAAATATTTCCCTGCTCATAAGAAACAAGCTGCCTTGCAGGAAATATATAATTTTGTGCAAATCAAAGAAGAGAGTCTCCCACAAGCTTTGGGGAGGCTTCTCCGGTTACTTAATGCTTTGCCTGATCATCCTCTCAAGAAAAATGAAATACTTGATATATTTTATAATGGACTAATCGATGCTTCCAAGGACTACTTGGATAGTTGTGTTGGTTGTGTTTTCAGGGAAAGAACAGTCGACGAAGCTGAAATACTATTGAATAATATGTTGACTAATGAAAATAATTGGACTCTTCCCGAGCCAATTCCTGAAGTAATTCCTGAACCAATTGAGCCAACTCCTGAGCCTATTCCTAAACCCACTCCGAAGAAGAGAGGTGTTTTATTTCTCAGTCCTGAATATATACAAGAGGCAAAGAAATCAATGAAAGAAAAAGGTATTAAGGCTGAAGATGTTAAGAATTTACCTTCTATTGAAGAAATACATGGTCTTAATATACCGCCTGTTGAATAACCATATTGTCTTGATAACCCGACACAGGTACTAAAGGTAAATTCTCTCTATAGATATGATAAAGTTGAAATACCTTCTACTAAATTTCATAGCCCATGCTTAGATGAATTTGATGACTTTATGGCTAGACAAGAAAGTTTTAATGCTTATGTTGGTAGAGAGTTAAAGAATAATGCTTTCGAGATAGGACGCGTGAGCGATAATATGGCTAGAGTTAAAGGTGAACTCAAACTCATTAGCAAATATACTTCTATGGTTGCTACTCAAGCTGAGCAATACTTAAAGCTCAAAATGATTTGCTTGATGAATTAAATAATAAAAATGACTTTGCTGTTAGAGTGGCTACTAGAACTGGTAGAATGACTCAGGAACCTTTGTATCCTGAAGGCCACCCTAAGAGGATCGAGAAGGATTCTCAGAGAAACAATCTAGAGGCACCTTGTTCTTCTAAAAAGAAGAAAAAGAAAAATGATAGAGCTTTGCATACTTCTAGTGAACCTACTGTAGACACACCTGAGAATCCCAATGATATTTCTATTTCTGATGCTGAAACACAATCAGGTGATGAACATGAACCTAGTGATAATGTTAATGATAATGTTCATGTTGATGCTCAACCTAGCAAAAACTATGAAGTAGGGATTGAACCTGCTGTTGATCTTGATAACCCACAATCAAAGAATCAACGTTATGATAAGAGAGATTTTGTTGCTAGGAAGCACGGTAGAGAAAGAGAACCATGGGTTCAGAAACCCATGCCCTTTCCTCCTAAACCATCCAAGTCAAAGGATGATGAGGATCGATTTTGAGCATTTTGCTGAAATGATTAGACCTATTTTCTTACGTATGCTCTTAACTGATATGCTCAAAGTAAATCCTTATGCTAAATATATGAAGGATATCATTACAAACAAAAGAAAGATACCGGAAGCTGAAATTTCCACCATGCTTGCTAATTACACTTTTAAGGGTGGAGTACCAAAGAAACTTGGAGATCCCGGGGTACCAACTATACCTTGCTCCATTAAAAGAAATTATGTTAGAACTGCTTTATGTGATCTTGGAGCCGGTGTTAGTGCTATGCGTCTCTCTTTATATCGTAGACTTGAATTGAATAAGTTGACACCTACTGGAATATCTTTGCAAATGGCCGATAAATCAACTGCTATACCTGTCGGTATTTGTGAGGATGTGCCTCTTGTGGTTGCAAATGTCCCTATCTTAACAGACTTTGTTATTCTTGATATTCCTGAGGACGATAGTATGTCTATCATCCTTGGTAGACCTTTTCTTAATACTGCAGGGGCTGTTATTGATTACAACAAAGGCAATGTCACTTTTCATGTTAATGGTAATGAGCATGCGGTACACTTCCCGAGGAAACAATCTCAAGTTCATAGCATCAATTCTATTGGAAAAGTTCCAACTATTATTATTGGAGGTTTTGAATTTCCTCTCCCTACTGTCAAGAAAAAGTATGATATTCTTATTGTTGGGGATTTTCATATCCCCGTTGAGGTAACTTAGTGTTATTCGAAATTTCTCCGGTTTCGTGTTATTCGGAATGAGTTTGTTAACAAGACTTGATCAACCTTGTTAGTGGATTCATTTTGATGATCACGAGATGGATGAAACTAGAAGGCACAACCTTCTGTACCCTCTTTTTACTTTCTGTTATTTAGAATAAATAAAGCAAAAATAGTATTATCTGTCTGTTTTCTGAATTATCCGTACAATAAAAAATAGTCCGAAAATAAAATAGCTCCAAATGCCCTGCAAATTTAGTATGATTTTTTCTGGAATATTTGAGGATTTTAGGCACTAAAATCACTGCAGGATTGGCAAGCACCAGGCCACGAGAGTGGAGGGCACCCCCCCCTATAGGGCACGCCCCCTGTCTCGTGGGCCCCTGGTGGCCCCCCTCCACTTATGCCAGCACCCACACACTTCATCTTCTACCCAAAAAAATCCCCATCCAGCTCAAGCACGAGTTCTAGCTCATTTTGCTGCGATTTTCGATCTCCTTGCTCAAAGCTCCTATGGGGACCCCGACTCATAAGTCGTGATCACCGAATGCACGTGTACAGTGATCCCAAAGATCAATGCTCACTGAACACACAGAAGCTGAATAACAAGAGTCTTACATCCATACATACCGTCTTACACAAATTATGACCATTATGGTCAAGTCTTGAGGGTATCATCGCAGCGGAAATCTTCAACAACAACTTGGACCCATGCCATCTGCCTTAACCCTATAGGCATTCTGACGGGGAAGCGTCCTAGCTCGCACGATCGTTGCCAAAGAACTCTTCGATATATCATGTCTTTCATGCCTGGCTAATAAAATAACCAGTGGCAAGCCAATGAGTACTTTGAATGTACTCGCAAGCAACCCAAGAGTGATAACAAAATAATTATGCAAAGCTCTACTGCTTAATTGGCATTGTTGCGGAAAGCTAGTTTTTCTCATGCAAGTATGATCAACATTTATCAAGGACAGGAATGCGTCTGCAACAAGCATCAGGAGGTTACAGACATCAACATCGAGAAAGAGTTATGAACAACTCATGCTCAAGCTCATCGTGACTTCCTCACGAGTCACATCAATATCACCAAACGGTGTTGTTTGTCAGAAACATATGGACATAGTCTAAGCAGCACCGCCCAACTGTCCTTGACCGTGGACATGGCTATTCGAATAGTTTTACACTCTGTAGAGGTTGCACACTGTACCCACAAGATCCGGGGAACTTCCGTGTCATCCACGACCCACGATACCTCAAGTACCCGGGGTAAGCACCCGATCACTACCTTTCCCTAGACGACACTAACATGGAGTCCACTCGATTGGTAGTAACCCCCGTGCCTAACATTTCACATCATAAAGTTGTGGAGCCTCGCTCCCATATTCATCACATACCACAAGCACGGGGTACCAACGGTGTGTCCGGTGCCCTGTAAAGACAGTCATGGCCGCCCTACCTGGCACGACCCCGTCCTGAGAGAGCGCACCAACAACTCTCCCGTCACTAGTAATGCGGGCTCCAAGCTAGTATCGACCCAGGTAATCAATAATGCCCTTTCCCATATAAGGGTAGAGTGGTTGCGCATGTAAGGTTGGGACAGTCGACAAATCTTAAATCTAATCTGTCTCTGTAAACAACACTTTCATCAAGCCTCAGTACACTACTTCTCCCCCAAGTAGTGACCTAGTTCATCATCATCTCCCAGGGGCATTAGTGGCACCCACTGGGCTATTTGCAAGTATGTGAAACCACACTTGGTTTCTTTCCATGAATAACCCCAACCCATTTTGCTCAACCAACAACTATAGCACATTTCTACAACCCACCACACAACTCTAAACAAGGATAGAGTCATGATAAATGCAAGTGTCAACGGGCTATGCAACGAAGGCAAACCTAGCAAGGTTGCCATTCAAGATATCATGCATTTAACAATTACGAAAAGAAATGTTACTATGATAAAAAGGGTTCATCATGGTCAAAGGGTTGCTTGCCTGTTTTAACAAAGTCTTCGAGGTCTTCAAATATCTCTGGTCCAACTCCGAGCATTTCATCTACTTCGTCAACTATCGTCGAAAGCAACCATAATAAGCAACACAACAAGGCAGGAAATAAAAGTGCTCTAAAAATATGAGTTGGAATTTTCTAGGATACCTCTGGTCATATGAGGGATGACCAAAGTGGTTTCACTAGGATTTGATCAATGGACATCTCTGAACATTTTGATATGATGGAACCAAGGGATTTATGGATTTGCAAGAAGTGTCCAGAAATATATATTTGGAAAATGAGCAAAGGCACCCATTTAACAAATCATGATTTTAGAATCATCTAGGAGTTGGTTTCACTGGATTTGGAGTTCAAATGAATTCCCTATGAATTTGCAAAGTTGACAAATATGAAGAAATGGCTCATTATATTGTGGGGTACAGAAAGTATTAAGAAAAATGTTCATAAGCTAAGTTATGAACTTAGAAGCATCTAGGAATTTGAATCATGGCATTTGGATCAATTTTGAGTTCTCTGTGATTTTCTAAAGTTCATCACAGAAATAGGAAAGATAGGATTTGATAAATATTTGTGAAGAAAATGTCTGTGGAATAAGGTGCAAATAGCACCATGTGGTAGGGCATGTTTTTAGAAACTACTAGAAATTTGAATCATTGGATTTGGAGCTCTGTTGAATTATTTGTGGATTTTTGAAGTCTACTGGGAAAAGGAAAAAGGAAATGGGGGCTTTACCCTATCATGCGCGCAAGGCGAGAGATAGGCAGCGGGCCGGCCCAGCTACTCGGCCATGCACGCGCTGTCGACGCAGGAGGCGCACTCACGGGAGTACGCCTTCCCCGAGCGAAGGCGGTGACAGGCAGAGCCCGTCTCCACTTAACGGGGCGGGGCGAGGCCCACTAGTTAGTGGCTCAGCCTTGCTGACTGACCAACAGGCGGGGCCCGGCTGTCTGGTTCGTCTTCAACCTCCCACGCGGGCGCGACGAAAGACAGAGGAGGCGCCCCGACGGAGACTACCGGCGTCACAGGGCGTCTGCGGCGATGCTCCGCCCACCGGCGTGCTCATGAGGCTACGCCGCATCCTCCTAGGTGCTTCACGCCCGCCGAGGAGGGCCGTAGTGTCGGCGGCTTGGATGGTCGCGGAGGAGGCCATCGGCCATCTTTGGCCGTGAGTGCACGGTGCACCCGGGGATGAACGGAGAGGGTATAGGGCCTTGCAGTGGTTAAATGAGGGCGCTGGTGCACCGAGGGGGAGAGGAGGGGCTCGGGGTAGCCCGAATTTAGGCGGAGCCCGATGGCTCGGCTCCGGCCATGGAGGTGGATGGAGGGCACAGGAGGAGGTGCGGATTGGTCTAGGGGGTGCACGCGAGAGAGGGAGAGCAAATGGAGCAAAGAGGAGGGCCTGGGGCGGCCTTTAGTAGCCAGCCCGTGGCTCACCGTGGACGTGGCGCACGGGTGGCCACGGCAACGGCTCGGTCGGACAGGAGGGAGGGAGTGGGGTTGTCTACGGCGTTCGTGGGGGTGGAGTAGGGCGCCAGGAAGAGAGAGACGGAGCGGGGAGAGGTCAGAGGCGCGCATGTGTGAGCCACACCATTGGCGCGCTCGGGCGGCCGGTGTTTGCTAGCGCGGAGGTGCGGGGAGGAGGAGAGAGGAAGGGGACAGCATCGTGGCGTGTTGCGAACGTCGAGGCACCTCGAATGGCGCAAGGGGGAGGCTCGAGGTGGTCGGGGGACGCGGCGTCAACGGTCGAACACCCTGCCAGGCACTCCAGAGCATGCAAGTGGCCGGCACCCGCGGCTTTTTGCGCGCACCTGCGCGTCCACTTGTGTCTGGTGGTTACAGGGGGGAGTAAACAATGCGTATATGGCATGGGATGCCCTGGGGATCCACTGGAGGGGAGGGGGAGTTGAGAGAGAGTGGAAATGCCGCTGCCCAGTGTAGAAAAGTGGAGTTCTTCCCCCCTCCATCATTGCTTACTTGGGCATAAAAGCATCCAGGTGCTAGAGGGGGACTAGGAGAGGTTGTGGTAAAAATTAGAGTCCATGGAGATTAGTGGAAGAGGCCAAAATGGATTTTGGTAAAGTGGTAGAAGGTGTTTGATGATGGTTTGGGCAAGTAGATGATTTCCATCTGCCATGAGACTCCATAGGGTGAGATGAAACATATAATTAGGGCCTTCCACCTATTTGGAGCTCATTTGAAGAAAGTTGACAATGCAACTTTGGTAAACCCTAGAAATTAGCAGAAATGGCTTTACCAAGATTTAGTAATGCAAATCAATTCTCCTTGATGCACCACTTGGTGTAGTGTCATCATTTGAGGTTCTGAACATGCCCACAAAAGTTGAGATCAAAAGGAGAAAGTTGCCAATGTAGACTTGTTCAAATTTGGTTCTGGGCAGGAAGGGTTTTGGGGCCCTTTGATCAATATAACTTGTTCTCCAACTTGTGCCACTTGGTCTAGATGAATTATTAGACTATTTGAGCATGTTCACAAGGTTTGAGAACATTTGGACATGTTTGGCAGTGCAAAGTTGTTCAAACTTGAAAAAGGACAGAAGTGGTTTTGAGAGGGTTTCATCGGGTTATACTGTTCTCCATGACATGAGACTTGGCAAGACCAGCAAGCATGTCATATGTGACATTATAGAATTTTTGGAGAATATTTCCTTTGTAAATATTTCAAAAGCTTGAAATATCCAGAAAGGGTTTTTGGGGTATTTGACCAATATTTTGAACATGACCATGTGTTGAAACTCTTATATATGGACAATATATGTCCTATGAGTTTTCCTAAATTTTGTCAAATATTTTTGAAGCAATAAAATAATTTTTCCCTATTAAAGACCATTTCTAGCCTTAAGAAAAAGCTTTTAAATAAAATAGGAAAATAACCTTTAAAATTATATTTTTGTGGTGTCTGGGTATCCTATATCTAATAGGAGTCAAATATATTTTTGGAAAGATTTTTACTGCCCTTAATTAAGTACTTGCAGTGCAAACCTCAATTCAGGGGTTTTTGTAAAACTAATTTTTGAAAATACTTTTTGGCCAAATTAATTTTGTAAGAAAATACTATATTGCTCTATACACATGGCATGATCATTGGGAAAAGGTTTTGGATCAAGGAGATGAAGTATAGGAGTTGGGGGATTTATTTGATTTTTAGAGCACTTGCAAACAACACACGAAATCCAATCAAGGCAAGGTCCAAAACACTCAAAAGTTTTTTGTCAAACCACATTTTATCATGATTTATTAGCTTAAGTGTTGTGGCATGAAAATCAGGGTGTGACAGACCTACCCCCCTTACAAGAATCTCGTCCCCGAGATTCCCAGACTAGGCGCGGAAAGGAATACGGAAACTTGGATTTGGGGTAGTCTTCACGTCCTCATACTGCTTCTGCTTCTGTTTGGTGCTCCATTGAACTTGAAGTACTTGATGGTGTGGCTTCGTGTATGACGTTCTTCTTGATCCAGGTTTCTAATGGGTAGCTCGTGGTAGGTCAGATTGGGCTAGGGGTCGATGGCTCGGTGGTTAATAACCTCGTAGAGATCAGACAAGTTAGGAAGTTGGAAACACTTCCGGGGTTGTGATGCATGGAAAACATTGTGCACATCAGGTAACTCAGGTGGGAACTCCAGCTAGTAACTGTCTTCTCTTCATCTCGTAGTGATCTCCGAGGGGGTTGTTAAATCTTGGAGTGATCTCGAAGGGGGCCGATGAATCTTGGTGTGGGTCTCCTTGTCATGGAAATGCTTGGTTCCTTAAAGAGGAGTGGCTTGCAGATACACATGGTCTTTGACGCGGAAGTATACTTCTTGAAGACGGTGGCTGTTCTTCCTCCTTGGCATGGCGGTCTTCAAATGTTCCTGGACTAGCTGAACGGCTCTTCTTCCATCTTCGGGTGAACAAGTAGGTCACCAAATGATGATGACAACTATCTTGCCTAAGCACTCCACGAGGACTTTGTTCACGGGGTACATAAAGGAGGCTGGGGAATTAGTGATGGTCACGGTTGAGCATTGGCCAAGGTCTTATCGATCTAGACCCAAAACCCAAGGTCAGGATCCGACCATGTTGTGGCTTGGTAGGGCATAAGGGTTTCAAGGATTCTAGTGTGCGAGTGAATGTTCATCATCCCATCCTTGAGCACAGTTTCTGAGATGCCAATACTTCTACCTAGTCTTCACCTCATATTACCAAAAGAATCATCTCGTATAGGTCAACTCCAATCATCACTCATGTGATTCATATCCTCATGGCTCCCAAGGGGTGGTCTAATAAATCTATACATGTCAACTATCCCGAACTCATATGTATGTCTACCCCTAAAAATCCATGGGTAGAACATATAAGCTGCTAAGCTTGAACATGATAATCCAAGTGCTCATCCTATTCCTCCAAGGTCCATGCTAGTGCATCTCTATCCTAAGGAAACACGTCGTATGCCACTCAAAAATCTTGTTTCCTTTTCCATGAATCAACTCCAACAACCTGTTAACTTCCATTAATCACTACATAATCCATTAATTCTACAAACCCAACGCCTATGCTGGTGTTCCACATGATCTCCAAAAGTCCTCATAATCCCCAATACTTGAAAGGGCTGCCTTACTATAGTCAGTCCCCAAATTCCCGTTATTGTGATCTAGTAATACTCCAAGGTCAAGCTCACAAATATGCCTAAATAAACTCCGACAATTAGTCCAATCTCCTAGTTTATCATCCACCGAGAAAAATGGTATCATGATCGAGATCATCAGTCTAAATCCAATTTACTCCGAACCATGTAGACTTACTCACCACCTATACTCAACTAGGATCACCTATTTAAATCCAAACCTCATGTCCAACGAGAAATCCTACATGTTTCCCCCCAAGTCATTTACGTAATATCAACTCTCTCCTATCAATATCCCATGGCTAAATTTAAATCCAAATACTTCCAAGAATTCCAGCTTGCGAACACAATTATCCTACTAAATCCAATTTACTCAGGGGTAATGAAAGCTATGCTACTCTATAATCATGATCCCACCAAGTTCATCACCAACATGGTAGCCTCATAATCCACCAAATAGTCTCGGACGATTCCTCAAAGTCATTGATATAAACTCACCAAGTCATTTGTCCTCTGTTCCTATATCCTTAAATTGGTCTTCCCTATGGCATCGTCAGTTATGCTGCTATCTTAGGATGATAATGTGCTCGTTCACTATGTCCACTAGTTCCCCAATGAACCCAGTGGTAAGCAAGGTGACGGAGGCTTAACAGGTTCTCTTGCAATTCTGTGGGTTAAGCACATGGTTAAGGTTTCGAGCTGGGGTATCTCGTGAAGTCTCGAAGGGTCTAGGAATGGGTTCCTAATCTTGAGGAGTAGACATAACGCTACTGGGTTGCACTTGGTCGAGGAGGCTGCAACAAAAGTCTCCAGTGCTCGTTGGTTGTTGAAGTAGAATCCATGCTGTATCTTGTCTTGCTTGTCTTCAGTTGAGGAGAGAGATGAGAGGGAAAAGTAGCATAGAGGAGGGATGCCTAAAGGGGTTTTATGGTGCAAGTGCAAACAAACAAGTGCCAAAAAGGGCCAACCACAAACAACAAAGCAAGGCAGGTGATATAGTCGCGTACTTGTTGCCTAGGGCAAAAGTGCGACCTATCTCAAAACACAAACAAATAAAAACAAGCAACACTCAGTCATGGTTCTATTCGAACTATCATACGGACTCGACTGCGCATAGGGGGTACACGACTCATCCTACCCTAGGGATTCTCGGACTCAGTAGTCGTGCCTTGTGCCTCATGCAGTCTTCTGAGTTTTCCTCAGGTGTTGCTACGTCTCTTGTAGCTGTTCGATGAAACAATCCGGGTTGAGCCTGAAGATTCTTCAACAACTTCTCGCCTGTTGAACTGATGGGGTGAAGGTGGCTCCTCGTAACTAGCATTGACTTGGTCTTTTATTGTCTTCTTAATCACGATGATCCCTTTTTGTCTTCTAAGCCGTCGATGGTACCAGGTAGGTACTCCTTTATGCAATGACATTATCAAGGCGTAATAGAGGTCCATCATGTCGGTTACATTGATGACAACATTGACACCAAGAGCGGGGGATGAGGAGAACCGTTTTCCTGCTTACTATGGTGAGGCGGACCAAATGGCTAGGTTCTCATCCATCGGTGGTTGCCGATACAATAACGGTAGTGACAGGGTTACTCTATTAGCGATGTATATCATGATCTTGCATATTATATGCCCTGATCATCGTAGGCTAAGGTTGCATCATCTTGGGGCAGTGTCAAGGATGTCACCATCTCCTGGGTCTTCAAGTCCTCATTCCTCGAGGATGTATCTTCTGTTGGAATCGTCTTGTTGTGATGTCGCCAATCTTGTGTTCTGGAGATGTGGGTGAATGTCTGGCAAGACATCTTCCTCCTAGATTATCCACGAGGATTGCAAGGAATCTAGTGGTCAGGGGCATAAGGGTTCTAGCGACCAAAGGTTTTGAAGGGGAAGAGGAAAGTATATCTTAGTTTTTTTGAAAAACTGAGAAGGGAAGAGAAGTATAGACAGTTTTGAAAACTAGTAGTAGTTTTGGAAATAGTTTTACCCTAACTAACAACCATGCTAACTAAGGCTTCCTACAGTCAGGATGGCTCTGATACCAGCTCTGTGGGGACCCCGACTCATAAGTCGTGATCACCGAATGCACATGTACAGTGATCCCAGAGATCAATGCTCACTGAACACACATAAGCTGAATAACAAGAGTCTTACATCCATACTGTCGTGGGAACGAACACCTATGGGGCAGGGCCCCTTTTCAGTCCGGCTGGGAGCGGGGATCGCACGAAGAGCGGATCAAGGCGAAGCACGCGAGCGGTTTTACCCAGCTTCGGAGCTCTCCGGAGAGATAAAACTCCTGCTGCTGCTTTGTGATTCTATTATGTTCTTGCTCGAGAGCATGAGCGTTCTCTAGTTTCGAATGTTCTGAACCCCCCTCTCCCCTACGTTGCGCATGGGCCTCCTTTTATATGCTAAAGGGGTCACCGACAGGTGGCAACGTAGGCGAGGGTAAAAATGTAAACGATATGGTTGGTACAACTACTTGTACAGTGCACCCTACCAAACTCTGACGGCAGGGGACAAATGCATTAAATGCCCATCCGAGTCGCCCAAACAGTGCAGAAAAGCGACCGTTAGGGGCGCCCCCGCTTGCCACGATGGCCATCTTGTCATCTCCGCTTGCCACCTCGCTCCACTGGCTTCACAGCTCCTTGCCACGTGTGCCTGGGAAGGTCTCAGGGCGACACGTGTGTCGGTGCGCTGGAGCGCGGGCGCAAAGTGGTAGCTTCGCCGCGGCAAGCGCCTTGCCGCGGTTGTTGTCTTGTCGCGCCCGGAAGCTTGTCGCTCGCCGGGCCTCGCCGGGGCGCGAGGCGCGTCGCGGCAAGTTCCTTGAAATGCCTTGGTTCGCCTTCCCGGCAAGCTCCTCTTGTCGGGGCCTTGTCCTTCCCGGCAAGCTCCTCTTGCCGGGACCTTGTCTTCTCGGCTAAAACACGTTGTTCTTGAATGGATCCAAGGGAACCAACGGAGGACCTTGGCGGTCGCCCGGCAAGCCTTGCCGCGGGGTGCTGCGACTGCCCTTGCACAAGTTCGCGATACTAGGGTACCCCTACTCTAGTACACCGACAGGAGCCCCCGGGCCTGGGCCACACACAGTGCCGAGCGCTGTTGGGCCAGGCCCAAAACAGGGCACGGGCACGCGCGGGCCTGGGTTATGCCGGATCTAACTCCGTATCCACTGCGCCCTCCCGTAACGGCACGCGTCGAATGCGGCGTCGTGGGAGAGATCGTGGGTGGTTCTTTATTCGGAAAAAGCGTAACGTTCGCCTCCTCCTCTTTATAAGCAGGGGAAATAGGGGCAGTTCCCCCACCTTCGCCATTTGCTGTTCCAATCCTCAGAAATCTCCGCCGCTCCCCTCCGCTTCCACTATTGAAAGAGAGCAGCGCTCTGCCCCCCATCGCCACCGGCGCCACCGACGCCGTCGATCTCCCCCACCACCCCCGCCATGGCCCCGAAAGACGGAAAGGGGAAGGCCGTGAAGGCCGTGAAGTCGACCGAGGCGCAGCGGCTCGAGGCGCTGTGGAAGGAGCGGGCCACTTTCCCCTCTGAGCTCTCCGTGAAGGAGCTGAGGGAGTGCTACTATCTCTTTTGGTCGACGGAGACGCGAGCGCATCTGCACACGAAGGTACTCTCCGCCGTCGCTACGAAAAAAACTCCGGTTGGTGGATACCCTTTCTTCCCCTTGTTCTTCTACTGCGGGCTTTGCCCGCCCTTTTCTGAGTTTTTCTGTGATATCATGAACACCTACGGGTTTCATCTCCTTGACTTCACCCCCAATGCCGTTCTGACCATGGCAGTTTTCGCACATCTCTGCGAAAACTTTGTCAGAGTCCACCCAAACGTAGCCCTCTTCCGCCATTTCTTTATGCCTCGTTGAGAGAGGGGAGCCTCTTGCCGGCGGGATCGCCTGGATCTCGCGAGCCGGCAAGAAGGAGACCTATCTGGAGGGGGGGCTCCGTAGCAAATGGGATGAGTGGAGAGCAGATTGGTGCTGGGTCGTAGAGGAGAACCCGCAGCCGTTTACCGCTCTGCACCAAGCCCCAGCAGTGCACGGCGGCGATTGGAGCGCCCTGGCCGCGGATGACGACAAGCTGAAGATCGCCACCACCCGGATCTTGCGCCTCAGGCTTGCCGGGTTGACTGTGGGTGCCGTTGGCGCGGATTTCCTTCGCCGCCGCATCGCCCCCCTGCAAGAGAGGAGGAGACCCGCCTGGGAATTCGGGGGCCCGGCGGATATTATGAGGCTGCGTCCGGGCCTCAACTTCAATTTTACCGTCTTGGAATTGGACGGGATACTCAAGGAGCTGTTCAAGCACGACCCTCAGCATCCCGAGTGGTTTAGGTTGCCGGCGGGTGTCGTCCCGCTGTGCAACAATTCTTCGCTCGACCGCATCCGCGCCATGATGCCGCAATGCGATTCGCACGGGATCGTTCCAACTTGGCAAGAGCCTGCGGACGACGTTGTGCAGCAGTTCTTCGATGGCCTGGTGGAAGTGGCGGTCAACATCGATGAAAAGAAGCTCCTCACCCGTGACACCACCGAGCAGGAGATGCAGCGCATTGCCACCAGGGCGGAAGAGGCGGCGGTAGCCGCAGCCGCAGGTGAGTTCGGGTTCACCGTGGATGAGGCAGAGGCGGCAGCGGCGGCAAGCCTTGCTGAACGGGAGTGGCCCGAAGGGGAAGAAGAGCTTGCCGCGCCTGATGCCGAGTCGAGCAAGCCCGCCGAGGGTGCGAGTGGTCCGCCGTCTCCAAGAAACTTGCCGCAAACGGGGCCCCCAGCTCCACCAAGAAGGCGTCTCCGCAGGACCGGGGACGCAGCAGGACGACAGACGGGCCAACAGCCGCAGCGCCGCGCGACGCGCTCCGGCGCGACAAGCACTGTTGCCGCGGGAGCGCCTCACGTCGCCCCGGCAACTGGAGCGGGGTCGTCCCGGGCCGCTGCCGCAGCCCCCGCCAAGCGGCCAAGGGATCCTACTCCTCCGCCTCGTCGCGCCGGAGGCGGCCCGAACTTCGACCTCTCCGCACTCAGCTCCGACGAGGACGAAGAAGAAGAGTAAGACCCTCTTGTTGTGCTTGTAGTTCTTCAATTTGTTGCTCTTGTCTTGCATCTGATCTGATTTACTCTGGACTCACTCCGTTTCAGGACGCTGGCCCAAAGGGCGGCGAAGTGGGCCAAGGCTCTGGTGGTTGTCATCGAGGACGAGCCCACCGCGACAGCAGGAGGCGCGCCCGAGACCACCTTGTCGGACCCGGCCACTACTCCGCAAAGCAGCCCCCAACACAGCCCCCAGTGTAAGTACATGGTTTCCTTTCTGCTGTTAGCCGTGCATGAGCGCTCTTTCTTTGCTAGCATCTAACTGTTGGTTTGTTTGTGTAGGAGCAGAACAGCTTCACCAGGAGGGTTCGGGAACCTCCTCCGACGTGCCATCCGCTTCAACCACACCGCCAAGAGGGGATTCCCCGGCAAGGGAGCGTTCTCCGGCAAGGGAGAAATCTCCGGCAAGGGAGGAGTCTCCGGCAAGAGAGGAGTCTCCGGCAAGGGGCAGCACCAGCGACCCCCCGGTGGTGGAGCCCATGACTGTGGATCCCAGCACAGGTAATCCTTCTTGCCCGAAACTTCCATTGAGTTCTTCTTCTGATTTTCTTTTTGATCTTTTGCTTGACTTTTCTCCCTCTCCCGGCTCTCGGATCCACCTTCCACGGAGCCGATGGAGACCGAGGCCACCGGCGGGGAGAGCGCGCGCGGCAACACTGACGATGCCGCCGCCACCGAAGAAGAGGTCGGCGCTGATGATCCCGCCAACGAAGAGGCCGCCAAGGCTACTGGCACAGGAGCTGGTGAGGGGTCCGGCGATCGCACTGACAACCCTGAGGGCGCAGGAGCGCAAGGCGCTACGCCGACCGCCGACCCCTCTGCCGCTGACGCAGTGCCAGGCTCCGAAGAGCCCCAGCCCGGCGCCTACTTGAAGGCCGGCGACAGTGTATTCATCAAGATTCCCTGGGCTTCAAGCTCCAGGGCGCCGGTTGAAGGAGAAGCTTTCGACGGGGAGGTGCTCGCCTCCGCCGGGCTGACGCTGGTTGACGCGCCAAGCAGCAGCAGCGGCGAGTCTGAGGAGGAGCAACTGCTCCGGAAGCTGGTGTCGCTCTACCGCGCCCGACAAGCCAAGGTGGAGTCCCGGGAAGCACTTGTCGCGTAGGCGGGAGCAGACATTGAGAAGCGCGCGGAAGAGCTCTGGGAACGCAACCAGGAAGCTCTCCGGTCCATTGCAGAGGAGCGGGCGCAGCTTGTCGAGGTGCGGAAGGCCTTCATTCTTGAGAAGGCCGAAGCCGAAGAGCAACAGCGGCTCGCCGCTGAGGAGCTATCTGTGCAGGAGGGTGAGCTGGCGCAGCGGAAGGTCAATCTTGACAGCCATGAGGAAGATCTTGCTGCGCGCGAACAAGCACTTAGCGGGGCTCTCCAGGAGGCGAAGGACACTGCTGCGGCTGCTGAGGCCGCCAAGAAGGAACTGGAGACAAAAGTGGCGCGGCTGGAGGCCGATCTTAAGGCGAACGGCGAGGAGCTCATCGTGCTCAAACGTGAGCGCGAGAAGGATGCTCGCGCTCACGGTGAGCTGCAGGGTCAGCTTGCCGAAAAGGGAAAGGAGTTGAGTGCCGCCAAAGACTCCAATGCTGATCTCGAGCTGAAGCTGGCCACACTGACCCAGGCGCTGGACAGCGCCAAGGTGCAGGAGGCGACCTTGAAGGAGGAGATCAAGGCAAACGAAGAGCTGCTAACGAGGGCCACTGAGACTCAAAACACCTTCAGGGCTACAGTGGAACTCTGGATAGAGGGCCTCGTGAACATCGCTGCAGTCATCGACGAGGAGCTGGTGCAGCTGGGGGTGGAGGGTCTCGGATACTCCTCCGACGAGAACCTCCAGCAAGCGCCAAGCTCACTATGTTCTTCAAGGGCGTGGCGACGGCTCTCCAGCGGCTCCGAGAGAAGATCCCAAAGCAGCTGGCCGACGAGTTGCACACGATCTGCGCCAGAGTCCTGGAGAAGGTGTTGGTGAAGGTGGCCTTCCGCAACCCAGGCCTCAACCTCACCAACGTCCTCAAGAAGCTGCCGGCGGACGGTGATCTGGATGCGCTCAAGGCCCTTGTCGTACCCATTGTGGACAAGGTGAACAAGGTCAAGAGGGTTGACGGCGGCCGTGTAGATTAGGCCGCCCGCTTTTTTCCTTTTCTTGTCGCTGCTGACCATGTTACAAGAACATTCCACTAGAGCTGCGACAAGCTATTTTGTAATATAACTTTATTCTGGGTATCAAATACAATGTTATTTCCTCTACTTGATCCCTTCCTTCATATGTTTTTGCCCTACGCTTTCAGGGAACTTGTCGGCGCGGGCACCCTTGCCACGAGCGCTGAGTGCGGAACATCAACAGCCTGCTGGCGGTGCCGCTGCCGACAAGAAACCTTGTCGCAACTAGTCGCAGCACACTTAAGTTGTTGAGCGGACTCGAAACAAAGTAAGGGCGCAACTAGCTACGAGTTGGTTCCTACGCGCACAGGTTTTCCATACAAAGCCCGGTCGTTCAAGGAAGATAACTTAAAAAAATTTAAAACTAATTACTCAAACTTTGGCAACTTAGCTTTTCTGTCGTTTGCTTCCCGGCAAGGAACTTTTCTTGAACGACGCCTGGTCCATACCATTATCTTCTCCTCCCCCCCGGCAAACTTGTGTGCGAGGGAATCTTCCTTCTCTTTGAGAAAAAGAAAGAAGAGAAAATAAAGATATGGAGCCTTACGGCTCGTTATTGCTTACCGGGGGCAAGTGCTGCACAGGGTGTCAGATAATACATGCAAAAGAAAAATGGAAAGCATGAAATTGACAGGATGTGCGGAGCACATGAGCTTTATTTATGCACAGGGTCTGCGCCTGGCTTTGTACAAAGGATTACATGCAACAGCGGCAAGACTTGTACAAAAGGTGGCTGCCGGAAGAGGTTCCAGCAACCGCGCCTTACGGGTAAAACTTACGAAGATGCTCGATATTCCAGGAGTTGCTCACCGGAGTGCCATCTTCGGTCTCAAGGCGGACAGCGCCAGGCCTAGTGACTCGTTTCACCCGGTAAGGGCCTTCCCACTTCGGCGTCAACTTGTTGGAATTCTTGGCGGACTGAACGCGCCGAAGAACAAGGTCGCCTTCCTCGAGACTTCTGGCATTAACCTTGCGGCTATGGTAGCGGCGCAAAGCTTGCTGGTAGCGAGCAGCTCGTACAGCAGCCTGAAGACGATCCTCCTCAAGGAGCAGCGTGTCATCTTGTCGCAGCTGCTCTTGCTCGAGCTCATCATAAGCGAGCACTCGAGGCGACCCGTATATGAGTTCCGTGGGGAGAACTGCCTCTGCTCCATAGACGAGAGCGAAAGGTGTCTGGCCAGTGGCTCGATTTGGCGTCGTCCTGATCGACCAAAGAACCACCGGCAGCTCCTCGATCCAGTTTTTTCCGCACTTTTGCAGCCTGTCTAAAGTCCTGGTCTTGAGCCCGCGCAGCACTTCAGCATTTGCCCTCTCCGCTTGACCGTTGCTTCTCGGGTGAGCAACAGAAGCAAAGCAGACCTTGGCGCCAAGATCTTGGACGTACTGCATGGAGGTGCGGCTCGTGAACTGCGTGCCGTTGTCGGTGATGATCCAGTTAGGGACCCCAAAACGGCAAACAATTGACCTGTAGAACTTGACTGCTGACTGTGCTGTCACCTTCCTCACTGCTTCTACTTCCGGCCACTTTGCGAACTTGTCGATTGCAACGTACAAGTACTCAAAGCCCCCAACAGCTTGGGGAAAGGGGCCGAGGATATCGAGCCCCCAGACCGAAAATGGCTAGGATAGGGGGATCGTCTGGAGAGCTTGAGCTGGCTGGTGTATCTGCTTGGAGTGGAACTGGCACGCTTCACACTTGGTTACTTGTGCAGTTGCATCCTGGAGGGCTGTCGGCCAAAAGAAACCTTGCTGGAACGCCTTGCCGGCAAGTGCTCTTGCGCCAATGTGGTGACCACATATGCCTCCATGTATCTCTGCCAACACCTCTTGTCCATCTTCCCGGTTGATACACTTCAATTTCACTCTGTTGAATCTTCTTCTATACAGTGTGTTGTCGACAAACTGGTACATACTTGATTGTCGGGCTACTTTTTCCGCTTCTTCTTGCTCTTCGGGAAGTTCTCCTGTTTGGAGGAAACGGACAATCTGATGTGCCCACACCAGAGCTTATGGCTCGACAACAAGGACTAAAGGCACATATGTTGCTGCGGGAACATTAGCTTCTACGGCCAGAACCTGCGGTTTGGTCGGAGCTTGACGTTGCCCGGCAAGCTTGCCGGAGCAAAACTTGTCGGGAGTGTCTGCTTCAACGAAAAAAACCCTAGGGTTTGTCGGAGCAGACTTCTCCTCAGCACTCTTAGTGTTGATCTTGAGGACCTTCTTGGCGGCGGCTTCGGGGAGCTCTGCCGGAAAGTAGTCACCGGAAATCGACTTTCTCTTCTTGTTCTGTCCAGTTGACGGTGTTACGGATGGTTGAGTCAGCTTGAGCACAAAGATCCCTGGTTCCACAGGTAACTTTAGTGCAGCGCACTTTGACAGGCCATCGGCAATGTCGTTCTCGGCTCTTGGCACATGCTCCATCTGCAGGCCGTCAAAGTGCTCTTCTAGCTTTCTCACTTCATCAACGTAAGCTTCCATCAATGGACTCTGATAATTCTTGTTTACTTGGCGGACGACAAGCTGTGAGTCACCCCTGACTATGAGCTTATTAATCCCAAGGTGTGCCGTGATCCTGAGACCGGCAAGCAAACCCTCATACTCTACAGTATTGTTTGTTGCTTGCTCCCTGGGAAAGTGCATCTGGACCACGTACTTGAGGTGCTCTCCGGTGGGTGCGACAAGCAGCACGCTCGCACCGGCGCCTTGCAGCGAGAAGGCACCATCAAAGTACATCAGCCACTCTTTGCTTCCTTCCTTGACGGGGATGCTCGTTTCTGGAATTTCTTCATCTGGCGTTGGCGTCCACTCTGCTATAAATTCTGCCAATGCTCGGCTCTGGATAGTTGAAGTGCTTTCAAACTTGAGGCCAAAGCTTGACAGTTCCAGTGCCCACTCGACAATACTGCCTGTTGCTTCTGGATTCTGCAGTATCCTTTTCAACGGAAAGCGAGTGACAACTGTGATCTCGTGTGCTTGGAAGTAATGGCGCAGCTTTCTCGAGGCCATAAGAAGGCCGAAAAGCAATTTCTGCACACCAGAGTACCTCGATCTAGCCCCCTGCAGGAGGGAGCTGACAAAGTAAACCGGGCGCTGCACCATCTTCTTCTGCACCTCCTTACATGCCTGCGCAGATCCATCCTTGTCGGGACGAGAGCTTCTCCGCCACTAACGCAACACTAACCACTTGATTAGTTGCTGCTAAATACAGCAGCAACTTCTCTTGTGGCCTAGGTGCGACAAGTGTTGGAGTGGAGGACAGGTATCTTTTCAAGTCCTGCAGCGCAGCCTCCGCTTCCGGAGTCATTTCATTGGACCTGCCTTCTTCAATATTTTGAAAAACGGCATGGCGCGCTCAGCAGACTTAGAAATAAATCTGCTGAGAGCAGCCATGCAACCGGCAAGCCTTCGTACATCCTTGAGGCGCTTCGGTGCTTCAATCTGCTCAATCGCTCTGATCTTGTCGGGGTTGGCTTCAATTCCTCGCTGAGACACAAAGAACCCGAGAAGCTTGCCGGAGGGAACTCCAAACACGCACTTCTCGGGGTTGAGTTTGAGGTTGATCTTGCGCAGATTTGCAAAGGTTTCATCTAAATCTTGTATCAGGGTTGCTTTGTCCTTGCTCTTGACCACTATGTCATCCATGTAAGCTTCCACATTTCTGTGTAACTGTGGCTCAAAAGCGTCGTGGACTGCCCTTGGAAATGTTGAACCAGCATTCTTTAATCCGAAAGGCATCCGTACGAAACAGTAGGTGCCACACGGAGTAATGAATGTGGTCTTCTCCTCATCCTCTTCTACCATGAAGATCTGATGATATCCTGAGTATGCATCAAGAAATGAAAGCAAATCACATCCGGCCGTGGAGTCGACAATCTGGTGAATGCGCAGCAAGGGAAATGGGTCTTTGGGACAAGCTTTATTAACATCAGTAAAGTCAATACAAAGCCTCCATTTCCCGTTTGCCTTGCGCACGACTACAGGATTGGCCAACCACGTAGGATGGAGCACTCCTCTGACGAGGCCTGCTGCTTCCAGTTTCTTGATTTCTTCCGCAATGAATTCTTGGCGCTCCACTGCTTGTTTCCTGACTTTCTGCTTGACGGGCCGCGCGTGAGGACAGACGGCAAGGTGGTGCTCAATTACTTTCCTGGGAACACCGGGATGTCAGACGGTTGCCATGCAAACACGTCGACATTCGCCCGCAGGAAAGCAACGAGCGCACTTTCCTATTTAGGGTCAAGCGTGGCACTGATGGTGAAGGTACCACCAGTGCTGTCCTGCTTGGCGGACACCTTCTTGGTCTCTGGTGAGGTTGCCTTTGCCTTCTTGCACTTGCCGGTGGAGCTCGATGGTGCCTCCTCGACGGTAGCGCAGCACTCCGAAGAGGTGCGCTTGCCGGAGTGGGCATTAGAGCTCTTGCCGGACTTGGTCTTCTTCTTCCCTCCGGGAGCTTCAGCGGCAAGTGTCTTGTGATCTGCTGCAGCTGCTGCTTCCCGGTATATCTTGTCGGTGCAGATAAGAGCATCCTTCTTGTCGCCAGGGACAAAGATGACACTTATCAGCAACGTCAAAAGTGACCCTCTCAGTCCTGAAGTTGAGCTTGCTGCCAAATGTTACCGGCAACGTGATCTTCCCTTTCGGCTTGCTCCTTCCCGGGTTGATTCCTTGGAATGTACCGGTCTCTTCGAGCTCACTGTCAGGGATCTGGAGCTTCTGGAGTACCGCGGAGGAGATCAAGTTCAAGCCGGCCCCGCCGTCAACTAGCATCTTTGTGACTTTGAGGTTGCGGATAGTTGGTGAAACTAACATCGGCAAGCACGCGATCGCAGTTATGCGATCAGGGTGGTCCTCAATATAAAAAATGATAGGCGAGCTGGACCATTTGAGAGGCTTGCATGATTCGACGGGTGGTTCTGCTGCATTGACTTCCCGCACCCACTGTTTGAGTTGGCGGTGTGAAGTATGCAGAGAAGCACCGCCGTCAATGCACAAGACCTCTGTGGCTTTCTGAAACTCCTGCTCGTCAGCCTCGTCATCATCCATACCATCATCTTCGTCTTCATCTTCATCCTTGTCGCGGCCGCGGGGAGGCCTATCTCCTTGCCGCTGCTTGGCCTTGCCGCGGCGTCCCCCCCGGCCGGGACGTTTCTTGCCGGCTCCTCCAGCACCTTCCTGGGTCTTCTCCTTGTCGCGTCGCTCGTACTCAGCTTTCTGCTGTTCAACAAGCTTCTCAACCTTCTTGTAGCTCTGGAGATCATGGCCCTTGGTGCGGGGAATCTTGCAATATTGCTTGCCGGAGCCGTCCTGCTTGTCGGCGGCCGCCACAGCCTCGCCGGAGCTAGCGGCTTTGGCTTTGTCGGCGCCACCTCCGTTGCCGGACTACTCAACAACTAGCACGTCTTTGCCTTTCCTCCTTCTGTTGTTCCGCCGCCGGTTTTTCCTTGCCGGGGCGGCATCCTCACTGTCAGATCCTCCTGCTCCTGTGTTCTCTCCGGGGAGTTTCCTCCCCTCCTCAGCACGTGCACATCTGTCGGCTAGGGCATACAACTCACTGACGTCCCTGATCTTGCACATCGCCATCTCCTCCCTCATCCTGCGGTTTCGCATGTTCTGATGGAACGCACTGATGACCGCGGCAGGGTGGACGTCTGGGATGTTGCACTGCACTTGGCTGAATCTCTGAATATACTTGCGCAGGGGCTATCCTTCCTTCTGTGCGAGCAGGTGAAGATCAATCTCCTGGCCATGGGGCTTGTGGCCGCCTGTAAAGGCGCCGACAAACTGATGGCACAAATCTGCCCAGGAAGATATGGAGTTGTCCGGCAAGTGCATGAGCCAGGACCTAACGTTGGGCTTGAGCACCAGTGGGAAGTAGTTGGCAAGGATCTTCTCGTCGCGCCCCCAGCAGCTTGCACTGCAATGGTGTAGATGCTGAGGAACTCCGACGGATGCAACCTGCCGTCGTACTTCTCTGGCACATCTGGCTTGAAATTCTTCGTACTGGGCCACTGGACTTGCCGCAGCTCACGGGTGAACGCAGGGCAACCTACCACGTACGGCAAGTCGCCTGGCTCCCCGGGCGCATGCATGTCGACAGTGGGCCCAGCGCGCTGGTCTGATTGACACCGCGCTTCTCTTCGACGCTCCATGCGAGTATGAGCGTCCTCCTGCTGTCATTCCTGAAGAACTTGGCGCTGATCACGACGAGCTCGTGGATCCGACGATGCGGTGGAGTCGCTATCTAGGTTGACCCGTCGAGTCGGCGATCTTGGCCTTCGGGGCGGGGAGTGCACGGTGGTTGCACCCCCGCCAGTCTTGTCGCCATCGGCCTGCGCCTGGGCGTCTTGCCGCGGCTTCGATGTGCTCGGTTGCCGGGGAGTGTCGCCGTTGGTGAAGCCGATGAGACTCTGAATGGTGGCCCTCCAATCGTCGAACTTGTCCGGCGCTGGAGGATAATCTAGGAGCAGTTGAGCTCGAGCCAACGCTTCTTCTGGAGTCTTTGGTGGTGGTGGCGAACGGTGCGAGGAGCGGCATATGCTCGAACTTCTAACCGTGTTAGAAGGAGCAGCATCTCGTCCAGGCGACCATGCCATGCTCGTGCGAGCATGTTGACGTGCATGCTGGCCTTGAGCGTCCCGAGATCCACCAGCTTGGCCTTGTTCCAACGCGAGTATGGTACTGTGGGCACCATGACGCTGTCGGCCCCGCGCCTCCTAAGATGGGCGCGGTGCGTGTACGGACGCCGATGTTTGTGCAGCCTTGTCCTTGGACCTGGCGGCATCATGAGCTCCCTCGTCGGCGCCCGTTCCTCCGCCGGCGTCTACCCCACCACCCGTTTGCTCTGGTGGCGGTGGAATCGACGCGGACGGACCAGCCACCTCTGAAGTCTTCTTCTTCGGTGGCATGTCGATGAAGATGATGAGGATGTGGCTCACGTGAACGCCGGATCAGGTTCACACAACCTCGACGCCCCCTACATGGCGCGCCAAAGATGTCGTGGGAACAAACACCTATGGGGCAGGGCCCCTTTTCGGTCCGGCGGGGAGCGGCGATCGCACGAAGAGCGGATCGAGGCGAAGCACGCGAGCGGTTTTACCCAGCTTCGGAGCTCTCCGGAGAGATAAAACTCCTACTGCTGCTTTGTGATTCTATTCTGTTCTTGCTCGAGAGCGTGAGCGTTCTCTAGTTTCGAATGTTCCAAACCCCCTCTCCCCTACGTTGCACATGGGCCTCCTTTTATATGCTAAAGGGGTCACCGATAGGTGGCAACGTAGGCGAGGGTAAAAATGTAAAAGATATGGTTGGTACAACTACTTGTACAGTGCACCCTACCTAACTCTGACGGCAGGGGACAAAGGCATTAAATGCCCGTCTGAGTCGCCTAAACAGTGCAGAAAAGCGACCGTTAGGGGCGCCACCGCTTGCCACGATGGCCATCTTGTCATCTCCGCTTGCCACCTCGCTCCACTGGCTTCACAGCTCCTTGCCACGCGCGCCTGGGAAGGTCTCAGGGTGACACGTGTGTCGGTGCGCTGGAGCGCGGCCGCAAAGTGGTAGCTTCGCCACGGCAAGCGCCTTGCCACGGTTGTTGTCTTGTCGCGCCCGGAAGCTTGTCGCTCGCCGAGCCTTGGCGGGGCGCGAGGCGCGTCGCGGCAAGTTCCTTGAAATGCCTTGGTTCGCCTTCCCGGCAAGCTCCTCTTGCCGGGGCCTTGTCCTTCCCGGCAAGCTCCTCTTGCTGGGGCCTTGTCTTCTCGGCTAAAACACTTTGTTCTTGAATGGCTCCAAGGGAACCAACGGAGGACCTTGGCGGTTGCCCGGCAAGCCTTGCCGCAGGGTGCTGCGACTACCCATGCACAAGTTCGGGATACTAGAGTACCCCACCTCTAGTACACCGACACATACATACCGTCTTACACAAATTATGACCATTATGGTCAAGTCTTGAGTGTATCATCGCAGCGGAAATCTTCAACAACAACTTGGACCCATGCCATCTGCCTTAACCCTACAGGCATTCTGATGGGGAAGCGTCCTAGCTCGCACGATCGTCACCAAAGAACTCTTTGATATATCCTGTCTTTCATGCCTGGCCAATAAAATAACCAGTGGCAAGCCAATGAGTACTTTGAATGTACTCGCAAGCAACCCAAGAGTGATAACAAAATAATTATGCAAAGCTCTACTGCTTAATTGGCATTGTTGCGGAAAGCTAGTTTTTCTCATGCAAGTATGATCAACATTTATCAAGGACAGGAATGCGTCTGCAACAAGCATCAGGAGGTTACAGACATCAACATCGAGAAAGAGTTATGAACAACTCATGCTCAAGCTCATCGTGACTTCCTCACGAGTCACATCAATATCACCAAACGATGTTGTTTGTCAGAAACATATGGACATAGTCTAAGCAGCACCGCCCAACTGTCCTTGACCGTGGACACGGGTATTCGAATAGTTTTACACTCTGCAGAGGTTGCACACTGTACCCACAAGATCCGGGGAACTTCCGTGTCATCCACGACCCGCGATACCTCAAGTACCCGGGGTAAGCACCCGATCACTACCTTTCCCTAGACGACACTAACATGGAGTCCACTAGATTGGTAGTAACCTCCGTGCCTAACATTTCACATCATAAAGTTGTGGAGCCTCGCTCCCATATTCATCACATACCACAAGCACGGGGTACCAACGGTGTGTCCGGTGCCCTGTAAAGACAGTCATGGCCGCCCTACCTGGCACGACCCCGTCCCGAGAGAGCGCACCAACAACTCTCCCGTCACTAGTAATGCGGGCTCCAAGCTAGTATCGACCTAGGTAATCAATAATGCCCTTTCCCATATAAGGGTAGAGTGGTTGCGCATGTAAGGTTGGGACAGTCGACAAATCTTAAATCTAATCCGTCTCTGTAAACAACACTTTCATCAAGCCTCGGTACACTACTTCTCCCCCAAGTAGTGACCTAGTTCATCATCATCTCCCAGGGGCATTAGTGGCACCCACTGGGCTATTTGCAAGTATGTGAAACCACACTTGGTTTCTTTCCATGCATAACCCCGACCCATTTTGCTCAGCCAACAACTATAGCACATTTCTACAACCCACCACGCAACTCTAAACAAGGATAGAGTCATGATCAATGCAAATGTCAACGGGCTATGCAACGAAGGCAAACCTAGCAAGGTTGCCATTCAAGATATCATGCATTTAACAATCACGGAAAGAAATGTTACTATGATAGAAAGGGTTCATCATGGTCGAAGGGCTGCTTGCCTGTTTTAACAAAGTCTTCGAGGTCTTCAAATATCTCTAGTCCAACTCCGAGCATTTCTCCTACTTCGTCAACTATCGTCGAAAGCAACCTTGCTAGGGCTCAAGTTCATAAGATGCACACATTAATCATGGCAAAAATGACAAGAGTGCAAGTTCTGTTAAGAAACAGAAACTAACATCACATGGCCCTCTTCCAACAGCATTTCGGGCATAAAGATGAGCTCAAATGAAAATGATGCAATAAGATGAAATGATGTACTCATCGAGTCAAACAATTTGATATGCTACACGCCCAAAACGGAGCCACGGGTGCAAAGTTGTGATGCGATGAAGATGCAACAATTTATTGGCAGAAAAGGACTTAGATGATTCGGGGGTCGGGGAAAGTCAACCTAGGGTTCCTGTGGCACGCGAACCGAAGCATGGCCGGAGCTCCCGCCGGAGTGGAAGAAGAGGCGGCGGCCGGAGGAGTCGGGGCACCGGATCCGGGGCCGGGG
>NC_041385.1:421144094-421171829 GCF_002162155.2 Triticum dicoccoides
GGCGGGCTGCGGCCGGAGGCGGCGCGGGACCGCGGCGGCGGGGCGCGGGGCGCGGCCAGGGAACGCGCGCGGGAGGGCCCGTGGTGGGCCTCGCGGGCCGGCGGCGGGGCTGGCGCGGCGGAGACACGTGGTAGGCTCCGATTCGCCTGGGGTGCAGCGGCGGACGCGTCCGGCTCCGTCCAGATGTGTCCGGCGGCGCGGAGAGGAGTGGGGCTAGGGTTAGGGTGGATTTGACCCGGGATTTCGGGGGAGAGGGTATTTTTATAGGTAGAGGGAGCTAGGAGGCTCCAAATGGAGTGCGGTTTTCGCCCACACGATCGTGATCCGACGACGGAGAGCATGGAAGTGACTTAGATGGGTTTTTGGGCTGTTTTGGATGGGTGTTGGGCTGCAACTTAAAAGAGGCCTTTGCGAGAGTGCGGTTAACCGTTGGAGTACCAAACGAGCTCCAAATGATCCGAAACTTTACAGGTGGTCTACCGGTGCTATACCAGGGCCACTTGGCAAGGCTCGGTCCATTCCGAGAATGTTCAACACCCACTCGCGACAAAGAGACAATAGGGGTGCACCGGGGAACATAGGAGTGCCGGATTGCAAAACGGACAACGGGGAAGATGCTCGGATGCATGAGACGAACATGTATGCAAATGAGATGCACATGATGACATGATATGAGATGCATGACATGAAAAAAAAAGCAAAACGAAAACAAAAACCGAACCACGGAGCCGACTAGTGCCCGACTTCAGCTCCCTTGCTTCCACCTAGGTAAGCTCTCGGCTGGCGCTCCGGGCAGTCTCTGGCTTCAAGCAGACGGCTGCTGCAGCCGGGCCTCGTGGGCTTCGCTGGAGGTCTCCGCAGCCGGGAGCCTAGCCTTGACCCGCGGCTGGCAGACGTTTGCCCGCGCGCGTGGCCTAAGCTGTCGGTGCACCCTGCACTTCAAGTTCGACGGTGATGCCACCCTCTACATGAGGGTGTTTGGGGAAGATGGTCGCCACGCAGGGTGCTGCCCTGAAGACGACGACCGTGGCCGGGACCCAGCCCCGACAAGGATGGAGAGGATGGTGCGCGCATGGCTGGCGGCGCCCAGGGTTCCTCAAGATTCACTGGTTCTTCTTCGGGCAGCGACTCTTCTAGCAGCGGCCACGGTCAGCCACCACGCCGTCGTGCCTACTTGGAGGGTGGTAGCGGGTCTGCCCGCCGTCGCGCCTCAGTGAAGTGCGAGAGGGAATCCGCCTGAGCCCCGGAGGCGGCTCGAGTCTTCCCTGAGGGCCGTTGTAGGGCGAGCCGCGCCTGATTTGTTCTTTCTTTTCCTTTTTCCTGCATAAAAAGGCAGTAGTGTGGGGCCCCGTGGGGGCGTGTTTGGGTTACCGCTGTTAATCATCGCACTGTTTCCGTTATTTCGGTATTGTGCCTTCCAGCCGCATGCCCGCGCATAGGTAGTTCCCAGCCTCAGCCGTGGGGGCGACCGACCCGGGTCCTGTATTCGTGTCGCGGTGTCTGTGAGGCACGGACTGGATGGGTGCTCCTGTAGTGGACCCGGGTTGTGAAACCTTGAATGATAAGGACAGAAACACTCGCGAGGGCGCTTGGGCTGCCCCCTCGCGAGACCTTCCGCAACAGGAATCGAGGCAGGAGGGCGAAAAGTCGAAGAGCCATAAGCCAAAAGACGGCGACGGTTTCAATAAACCTTCAAATGAGAATGAACTTGCCAACTGCAGAAAGCAAATGAAAAAGCCGCGTCCGGCACCTAGTCTAGTCTTCGATGTCTTCTCGCCAACGCGGAGCTAAGTGCTGCCACTGGGCGTGGGAGGGAGCCCCAGGGCCTGAGGCCGGCGCTCTTGAGTCTCCGGGGCGTGTACAACCCCAACTCATTATTACATGAGAGTGTCACGGGCGGCGAGCTTCACAGGCGTTGGCCTTCTTCACTGGCTCCGGGCATTTCTTGGGGGAAGCAAGCTTCACGGGCATTGGCCCTCTTCACAGGCTCCGGGCCTTTTCCAAAACGCGACAGCTTCACAGGCACTTTCCTTCTTCACAGGCTCTGGTCCTTTTCCAAAAAGATGATCTTCACATGCATTCACCTTCTTCACAGGCTCTGGGCCTTTTCCAAAAAGATGATCTTCATAGGCATTTGCCTTCTTCACAGGCTCTCGGCCTTTTCCAAAAAGATGATCTTCACAGGCATTTCCCTTCTTCACAGGCTCTGGGCCTTTTTAGGGGTAAAACCTCCGGAGATGCTGGATGTTCCACACATTCTGGACTGGCACCCCCTCCCGAGTCTCCAAGCGCGCGGAGCCGGGCCTGGAAACATGAACAACCTTGAACGGGCCCTCCCACATGGGAGAGAGCTTATGCAGTCCCTCCCTGGAGAGAACCCGCCTGAGCACGAGGTCCCCTACCTCAAGAGTTCTGGGGCGGATGTTGCAGCAATGGTATCGCCGCGGTGCTTGTTGGTATCTCACCGCTCGCAACGCGGCTTCTCGGTGACGCTCCTCCCCCAGCACGAGGTCCATCCCCCGCATGGCGTCCTGCTGCGCCTCGTCGAACGCCAGGACCCGTGCGGAATGACGTCTGACCTCGTGAGGGAGGACCGCTTCAGCTCCATAGACCAGGAAGAACGAGGTCTCTCCAGTCGGCTTGGTTGCGGTCGTGCGGATGGACCACAACATGGACTGAAGCTCATCGTACCAACCTTTGCCGCAGGCTTCTAGCTTCTTCTTGAATGCTCTGGTCTTGAGGCCCCTCAGGACCTCCACGTTGGCCCGCTCGGCCTGGCCATTGCTTCGAGGGTGCGCCACCGAAGCGTAGCATATCTGCGTTCCAAGGTTAGCACAGTATGTTCTGAAGACGTTACTGGTGAACTGCGAACCGTTGTCGGTGATGATGTGGTTCGGCACCCCGAACCAGCTCACGATGCCCTTGATGAACTTGACCACTGAACCCGCAGGGATGGTGCGGATGGCTTCCACTTTGGCCCACTTGGTGAACTTGTCCACGGTGACATAGAGGTAGCGATAGCCCCCCGGCGCCCGAGGGAATGGTCCAAGGATATCCAGCCCCAGACTACAAATGGCCACGAGAGGGGTGTAGTTTGCAGACCACCTGTCGGCTGATGGATCTGCTTGGCATGGAATTGGCAGGCTTCGCAAGCCTTCACTAGTTCAACAGCGTTATTGAGCACAGTAGGCCAATAGAAGCCGCTGCGGAATGCCTTGCCCACGAGGGCCGTGATGACGAGTGGTGCCCATAGTCTCCACCGTGTATGTCCGCCAGCAGCTCTTTCACTTGCTCCCTCGATATGCAGCGTATGACACATCATTTGGTCGCTTCCGGTAGAGTTCTCCATCCCTGATACAGTACGCTGTGGCCTGCCACGCCACACGCTCCGCTTCCTCCTCCTTCTCCGGCAGGGTCCCTTGCGTTAAGTAACTCCGGAGCTCTGTGATCCAGCACCCCTCCCGAGGCTCCATCGTCAGGAGCAGGCGCGCTCCTGAGGCCGGGCCACAGACCAGGGCTCCTGAGGCAGGTGGCTAGGGGAGCTCCTGCCGAGGCTATGCCATGTTTGATAGTGATGGCATGGCCGGGGGCTTGAAGAGCCGCTCCTCGAAGACGCCAGACTCCTGAGGTAACCGCCTGGATGCTCGTTTGGCGATGTCATCGGCCTCCTGATTGGTGCCACGGGGCACATGCTGCAACTCCGACCCCCAGAACTGCTTTTCCATCCTGCGGACCTCCGCAAGGTAGGCCTCCATGTGCTCATCTTTTGGCTCGTACACTTTCTTGGAGAAATTGACGAGGAGCTGCGAATCGCCCTTGATGGCAAGGCGCTTTCCCCTAGGGCAGCCGCGGCCTTCAAGCCTGCTATTAGACCTTCATACTCCACTATGTTGTTGGAGACCTTTTCGCCTTGCTGGAAAAAGAGCTGCACGGTGTAATAGAGCTTGTCCTGAGTGGGAGATATGAGCACCGCCCCAGCCCCAGCGCCATGCCTGGAGAATGCCCCGTCGAAGTACATGACCCAGCCTTCTGGGGCCTCGCTTCCCGTGGAGAGGGATCGATCCTCGTCGGCCTTGAGGCCCGGTGCCTCCGTCCATTCGGCCACGAAATACGCTAGCGCGGCCCCCTTGATGACTCTGGACGTGCTGAATTCGAGATGAAACGCTTGCAGCTCAATGTTCCACTCGGCGACCCTTCCGGCTGAGTTAGGGCTCCTGAGCACCCTTTCCAAGGGGTATGCTGAGACAACCTTGATAGGGTGACCCTGAAAGTAGGGCCGCAGCTTGCGCGAGGCCACCAGCAGCGCGAGGAGGAGTTTCTGAGGCATGGGGTACTGTGCCCTTGCATCCCGCAATACCGTGCTGACGAAGTACACTGGGTGCTCGACGAGGCTTGGAGCGTTGGTGCTGGTGGCATCCTCCGGAGACCGTGGCGTCTCCTGAGCCGGTGGAGCCTCCAAAAGTTGGTTGCCTGGGGGAGGGGCCTCTTCCGTTCCCAGTGCGCTCCCCTGCAGCGGCTGATCCTTCTCAGCCGTGGTAGCGATCTCTGCGAGTCCTTCTTGGTCCTGCTTTGCTTTGACACGGGTAACTGCCGCGACTTTGGTCCAACGCTCCTCCCTAACCGCCACCAAAGCTGCGCTGGCGGAGTAGGGAGTGGCAGCAAGGTAGAGCACCAAGGGCTCTTGAGGGCGTGGGGCCACCATTACCGGAGGGCTGGTTCGGTATCTCTTGAGATCTTGGAACGCCTTGTCGGCCTCTTTAGTCCATTCAAAGGGCCCCTTTTTCTTCATCAGCTGGAAGAAAGCAGCGCTCACTCCCCCAACTTCGAGATGAAGCGCCCTAGCACAGTCACGCGCCCAGTGAGCTTCTGCATTTCTCTAAGGGTCTTGGGCGGTCTCATGTCCTCGACCGCCTTGACCTTTTCTGGGTTGGCCTCGATGCCTCGGTGGGACACGAGGAAGCCGAAGAGCTTGCCCGAGGGGACTCCAAACACACACTTCTCCAGGTTGAGCCGCAGGTTCACTGCGTTGAGGTTTGCGAAGGTTTCCTCCAGGTCTTGTATCAGGGTCTTGGCCTCGCGGGACTTCACCACAATGTCGTCGACGTAAGCTTCCACATTCTTCCCGAGCTGCGGGCCCAAGGTGATGTGCATGAGCCACTGAAAGGTTGCCCCCGCGTTGCACAGTCCGAACGGCATGCATGTGTAGCAGTACACCCCACAAAGGGTCAGGAAGGCCGTCTTTTCCACGTCTTCCACCGCCATCTTGATATGGTGATACCCGGAGAAGGCATCCAAGAAGCATAACAGGTCGCACTCAGCGGTGGAATCAACGATCTGATCGATGCGAGGGAGCGGGAACAGATCTTGCGGGCATGCTTTGTTGAGGTTGGTGAAGTTGACACACATGCGCTCCTTCCCTCCCTTCTTTGGCACAACCACAGGGTTGGCCAACCAATCTGGATATCAAACCTCGCGAATGACCCCCGCGGCTTCTAGCTTGCGGTTCTCCTGGACGATGAAGGCCAGCTTTTCAGTGGACTGCCACCTCGCTTTCTGCTTCACGGGGCGCACGTTGGGGCACACGTTGAGGTGGTGCTCGATTACGCCCCGTGGGATCCCTGCCAACTGATCAGGCTCCCAGGGGAATACCTTCTTGTTTGCGCGCAGGAACTTGACCAGGGCTTCCTCCTGCTCGGGCTCGAGGTTGGCGCCTATGGTGAAAGTGGCGTCAGTGGACCCGTCCTCGTCGACGGGTATCTGCTTGGTCTCTGCCTTGTCTTGGGTGAACAACTGTTTCTTCTTGGTTAGTGCAGCCCCCTAGGGCTTGGGGGTTCCCGCGTCGGCGGGCTGTGCTGACGCCGTTGTCTTGAAGGCGAGCTTGGGCGCTCACAGCGCATCCCTAGTGTCCCCAGGCACGGTGAGGACACCGCTACTCCCGGGCATCTTCATAAGGTTGTACACCGGGTGAGTCGCGGCCATGAATTGGGCCAGTGCTGGATAGCCGGGGATGGTGTTGTAGGGGAGGCCGATGGGGGCGATATCGAAATCGACCAGCTCCGTGCGGAAATTGTCATAGGTGCCGAAAGTTACTTGGAGCCGGATCTGTCCCAAGGAGCTGGATGACCCGCCCCCGACACCTGAGAAGGGCCGGCTGGGCTGCAGCCGCTCCCGGGGTATGCAGAGGAGGTCGAAAGCCTCAACTGAGAGCACGTTGAGGCCTGCGCCGCCGTTGATGAGAGTCCTGGTGACGGCCACCTGGCAGATGGTGGGGGTGCACAGCATGGGGAGCGCACCCGAGCAGGCCGAGTTGGAGGGGTGGTCCTCTGAGCTGAAGGCCAGACTGGCCTGCGGCTCCAACCGGTCCGGGGGAGCCCCCTGCCGTGTGGAGGCGGCGCTAACCTGGCGGACGAATGGCTTGACGTGGTGACTGGAGGGCTGCGCCTGCGAGCCGCCCAAGAGGGCCGCGATGACCGGAGGCACCGGCGCGGTGTGGTGGGCGAGGAAGAGGCCACGGAGGCCGCCGGCAGGTGGAGCGGCCATGCGCGCGGAGCGCCGGTGAGGGCCATGGGAAGCCAGTTGGCCATGACCCCGTCGTCACCTTCACCTTCGAGAACGGCCTCCTCGTACGCCAGCAGGAAGGCCAGCGGATCGGTCGCGCCATTGTAGCGCGGGGGCGTCGTCGTCTTGAACTTGTCTGGCCACCGCACCCGTTGCAAGGCTGGGGCCAGGGCTCGGAGCCCCCTGGCCCCAGCGCTGGCGCTGGCGACCGGAGCGGGTGGCGTGCGGCCCATCGCGAGGCGGGTCGTGATGGTGGCGGAGAGGAAAACTCCGGCGCACCCCTAACTGGCGCGCCAAATGTCGGATTTCGGGTTCCGGCAGACCCTTGAGATTCGAACACTGGGGTGCACACGAAGATTTCTCCCTCTACCTACCTTCTCCTCGCCGCCTTACTAGGATCTAAACTACGGAAGGAACAACACAAGAGACACAGAGTTTATACTAGGATCTAAACTACCTTCTCCATTGCGGTGTAATACCCTACTCCAGTGTGTGGTGTGGTGGATTGCCTCTTGGGTTGATGATGAACAATACAAGGAAGAACAGCCTCGTGAGGGTCTGTTCTTGGCTGGTGCGATGAACTACTAGGGGGAGTTCAGTCTCTCTCTCTACTGGTTTCTTGGCGAGGATCTTGTCCGTCCCTACCTTGTGTTGGCTAGTCCTATTTATAGGCAAAGGCCCTGGGCCTTGTCCCAAATATTGAGTGGGAAGGGAGCCAATAATTGGCCATTTTGAAGGGGAACATCGGGTACACTTATCTTGACCAAAGTTGGTCCTCGCCTGTCAAAGGCTCTGGTAGTGACGCCTGCTTGGGATCCACAATGACTTCCTTCCTGCCGTTGGGCTGGTCTTGGTCTTCTTGCACCGAAATGGATGCCTTTGCTTGATGCTCTCGCCTGCGCTTGCTCCCTTTGCACCAAAGAGGAAAGGAGGACACTGCACGGGCTGGCGCTCGATTGGCGCCCTTGGTCGTCATGTCTTGCGTCATGGGCACCTCGTGAGGTACCCCGCCTTGGACTCTCCGCCTCCTCTTGAGCCAGCCTGATGAGGCCGTGTGTCGGTGTCAAAACCGGCGGATCTCGGGTAGGGGGTCCCGAACTGTGCGTCTAGGCGGATGGTAACAGGAGACGAGGGACACGATGTTTTACCCAGGTTCGGGCCCTCTTGATGGAGGTAAAACCCTACGTCCTGCTTGATTAATATTGATGATATGGGTAGTACAAGATTAGATCTACCACGAGATCAAGGAGGCTAAACCCTAAAAGCTAGCCTATGGTATGAATGTTGTAATGGAGGTTATGTCCTACGGACTAAAGCCCTCCGGTTTATATAGACACCGGAGAAGGCTAGGGTTACACAGAGTCGGTTACAATGGTAGGAGATCTACATATCCGTATCGCCAAGCTTGCCTTCCACACCAAGGAAAGTCCCATCCGGAGACGGGACGGAGTCTTCAATCTTGTATCTTCATAATCTTGGAGTCCGGCGGACGATGATAGTCCGGCTGTCCGGACACCCCCTAGTCCAGGACTCCCTCAGTAGCCCCTGAACCTGGCTTCAATGACGATGAGTCCGGCGCGCATAATGTTCGGCATTGCAAGGCGGGTTCCTCTCTTGAATAATCCAGAGAAGATTGTAAACACCCGGATAGTGTCCGACTCTGCAAAATAAATTCCACATTCCACCGTAGAGAGAATAAAATGTACACAAGTTCAATCTACTGACGTATTTTGCGGCGTGACGTCACACCACTATCAAGCCTTTACTTGAATCGTTTTTTACTGCACCACCTCAGCGCGTTTAGCGAGGCGGTTTCCTTGGCACGTCTTGTCGAAGCAGAGATCGTGTTCCCCTTATTCCGGGATTCTCATCAATACGGACATGGGTAACCCAACCACGCCATTGATGGTGGCGCTTGGGAGATAAGCGAGTTTTACCAGGCTAGTGGGGACGCATAGTCTTCGTCCGCCTATATATAAGGGATAAGGATTTATATTCTCACCTACGCCTTCTTCCTCCTTTGCTTATCCGTCCCTGCGCACTCGAGCTCCAGCGCCCAAGTTCGCGCATCTCGCCTCGACCTTCTCCGACCATGTCCGGAGCGGGAGGCAAATGGTTGTCCTCCACCGTTAAGGAGGAGCACATCACCAAGCTGCGCAGCATCGGATACCTTTCCGGCGACGTCGCGCATCGGCTGCCCGACTAGGGGCAGCTCATCCCCACCCCCCGGCCCCATGAGAGGGTTGTTTTTCTCCCCCACTTCCTCCGCGGACTGGGCTTTCCACTTCACCCCTTTGTTCGGGGGCTCATGTTCTACTACGGCCTGGATTTCCACGATCTGGCGCCGAACTTCATCCTCAACATCTCGGCGTTTATCATCGTGTGTGAGGCCTTCCTCTGCATCCAGCCCCACTTCGGCCTGTGGCTCAAGACCTTCAATGTCAAGCCGAAGGTTGTGAAGGGCACGCAAGCGGAGTGCGGAGGCGCCATGTTGGGCAAGATGCCCAACGTCCTTTGGTTCGAAGGGGCCTTCGTGGACTCCGTCAAGGGGTGGCAATCGGGGTGGTTCTACATCACCGAGCCGCACGAACCCACGTGGGCGGCGGCCCCCGAGTTTAGATCTGGCATCCCCACGCAGCTCACCTCCTGGAAAGAGAAGGGCTTGCGGTGGGGCAATTCGAGGGAGCTGACGGGACTCCAAGCCTGTATCCAGAAGCTGGTGAACAAGAAGCTCAGGCTGGTTAACATGGTCCAAGTCATGCTCGTCCGCCGGATTCTCCCATGCCAAGAACGGGCATTCAATTTGTGGGAGTTCAATCCGGAACAGCACCAGGCGCTGAGCGTACTCTTCGACACTATGTACGAAGGCGCCTGGAGGGTGCTGTTCAAGGGCACCGAAGCCCCCGCATCCGCGACGGAAGATCGCGGATTTCACTCGCAGCGTCCAGCTGACGAGGTAAGTGATTCTACCCCTTTACGGGACAGTTATTAATAGTTCGACCCTAAGCGGGTTTTAATCTCCCTTTTCCTTTGACAGGAATGGATGAAGAAGGCCGAGCAGCTCATCTGCCCGGCTCCCATGCCAGAAGACCCAGTGGACGCCCGCCTAGCGGGGCTGCTGGTCCCGGCACCGCACGTGGTGCCGGAGAAGAAGGCCAAGAAGGTGGCCACGGTACTCGAAAGAGTTCCCGTTTTCAGGTGTCCGACGACTCCAAGGTGGATTCCTCCCCCGAAGATGAGGAGGAGGAAGAAGACACTCTCCCAGAGGAGGGAGAGAGAAAGAGGAAGGCCTCCCCAACAGGGGAGGCCGAAGGGTCCAAGATGGGAAGAACTATTCCCCCGGACAGCTCTGCCAACACCAACGTTGGCGAAGAAGAGTGGCCTTCAAGGGCCAGGCCTCCGGTGAGATCGTAAGTATCCGGATCCCTGAATCTGCAATTTCTTTCGTGTCACATGGTTTCTTTCTAATGCCGCATACTGCTCGCAGTCCGGCCGATGATGATCTCCCCGCTTCATCGAGCGAGTCGTTGGCGGCGTCGGATGTGGAATCCATCCCGACTGCCTCCACCCCTCGCGCCGATGAGGACGCCAAGGTGGGATCCCAGAAAGGGACCCATCAGGAGGAGGCTCCGGAGGCGCCGCAAGGCAGCCTCCCGGACTTTGCGCCGGACTCTACGCGGGAACCTGCAGTGGTTCCAGAGTCCGGCAGACGGCCCCTTCGTAAGAAGGGCAAGACCGTGACACCGGCGGCCCCCATCCAACCGGAGGCGCCGAACAACTTGTTGGAGGCTCTCAAAGGCGCTTCCATCGAGGACGAACACCGCACTATCATGAGTGCGGTGATTCAGAAGGTTCAGCTCGCCAAGAGCGGGCTGACCGAAGCCTGCAGCAGCCTTCTAACAGGCTTTGAGGTAAGAAGTTAAAATTATGTAATATAATACCGCATAGACAGTAGCCCTTGATGCTCAGTTCAGCGTTCGGAAAGAAAAGCCGGACTGAGGATCTTGAAAATATATACGCAGGGTTGCTTAAAATATGTCAATATGGGTTTGTAGGCTGCGCTGCTGACCTCTGCCGCACTGACTGCGGAGGTCGGTGCATTGAAACAGGATCTCGAGCGGTCCGAGCAAGAGCTCGGCCATGCCAAGAAGCAGCTCGAGGACAAAGAAGGTGAGTAACACCACTTTGAAGATTTACCTTATAGAAAAGGATTTAGGTTGCAATAAAAATGACAAGGATAACGTTGGTACTGCAGGGGCCACTGACGAGGTGGCAGCCCTGAAAGAGGCTGTGTCCGCGGCCGAACGCAATGCGGCTGCGGAACGGGCCGAGAGAGAGAAACAGGAGGCGCGAGTGGCGGAAGTGCGGCAAGAGCTCCAGGTTCTCATGGAAAAGCATGAGAGTTTGGAGCGCGACTCCAAGACTCGAGAGTCCGAGCTTGCCTCGGCTCTCGAAAGTGCCAAGTCTGCCAAGGCCGAGGCCCGTAAGGCCCTTCAGGAGGTTGAAGATCTGAAGAAGATAGCAGCGGGTAAGGCATTTTTCATGCAAAGCAAGCATGTTAATGTGAACTACCTGATACTTACCCGAATTTGGAGCTCTCCAGGGGCGTTTGCAGATCTGCCGCGCAATGTATCCGGTGCCGCCGCATTTTACCGTGGCCAGGAGGGGAGCTCAACGGAGAAGGTCTTCTGGTCTCAGTATGCTGAGCCCGGCCATCCGGTGCCCCCTAGCGACCAGCTGAAGCAGCTGGTCGAGCTCCACAAGGCGGCTGAGGAGGCCATGAAGGGTCTTATAGTCCGGCTGTGGCCTGGGCAGGCCCTGCCTAGGAGCTACTTCGGCCTCGTGCGGCGGCTGGTGGATGCATGCCCCTGGGTGGAGGTCATCAAGCGTTCCGCCTGTATTGAAGGTGCCCGTCGGGCCCTTGCCCGCACAAAGGTGCACTGGGGCAGGCTGGAAGCGGAGAAGCTTCTTACTGACCCGCCGCCACCGGGCAAGGAGTATCGTACGCCCGAAATGTACTATAAGACTGTCCTGAAGGGAGACCGCGATATTGTGGATGAATGCCCCAGAGATGTAATTTTTGAGTAAAGTCGCTATGTATTATCCTTTGCGCCGAAAACTTTGTTCGTATGCGCTGGGCAACACTTGTTTAATTTAAAATATTACCTTCTGTGCGGCCGTTTATAAAATCTGAGAGATGGCAAGTCGTTGGCTTCAGCCCCCGAGCCGCAAGTGCTGGGGTGTTCGGGATAAACTTGAGCACTCTTGTTCCCATTGTTGGGTCCATCGAGGGAGGCACTCAACGCAATGAACAAGGCAACCGGACTTATAATGCTTGAACACTCTCACTTAGCCATAGAATTCTATAATTTTAAATTTTGGCGAAGCCCCTAGTATTCGGAGGACCGAATTCGGGGCGCTATCCACGCCTTCGTCGGACATTATCTGGTACTTCGCTCGAAGCGGCATAAGTCTTTAGGGACCCGAAAAGACCTCTCGAACAGCGAACGGTCTCTCGCCTTATCATGCCAGTCAGTTTTAGCTTTCTCCACTGAGGCGCTCGCCCAGCTCAACTGGGGCGCAATCGCAGTGGTTCTCCCAGTGCCACCTTAGCCGACAGAACGGAACGTAAGGCACCAAAACATGGGAGCCGGGCAAACCCAACTATTGACCCAAGACATGATTCGGAGCCGATTCATATAATGCTATAAGTTCGGGGTGCCGCACTTGTGAAAGTGTTCGGACTTATCACACCATAATGCGGGGAACGTAAGCCCCTGGTGTATTGGGCCATATCAAGATACACGGGTGCAAGATGTCATTTAATGAACATATATATATATATAAAGTAATGTAATTGCAGGCGAAAAGTACTGCATTATTTATCCAAGGGGGTCTGCTATGAGTGCGGACTGATACAAAATAGTGCGGTAAGCAAGGATTTGGACTTAATTAAACATGTCCCCCTCCAGGGGTGAGCTGCGGACTTGGTGTATATAATCAAATTTAATGCTCATAATGGAGACCACCTGAGTGTTCGTCGCAGCCCTCTTTCGTCCCTGGCCTTTGCATTGTGAGTTTGGCAGGTTCACCGCCGGACAGGGCCTCTGGTTAACGAAGTCCTGTGTATACAAAGAAGAAAAATAATAATAAAAAGGAGTGATACACTTGCAAGCCCCTGGTGTGGTCGAGCCGCACTCTGGGTCTATTGTGGTCGTGCCCCTTCCCCTACGCCCATGGTATCTCTAGAGCGTAATGATGTACGCGGAGGGTTGTTCTTGCGATCATGCGAGGGCTGGGGTCAGGGCCGCATTGCTACGCGTGCTCAGATCGTGCCAGGTGGTCTTGGTTGGTGTTACTTCGGGCGCGTTTGGCTGTATCCAGCCGTTTAACGTCCGGACTCGAAAATTGCCTTAAAAGGCTGCTCTATACTTCTGCCGCGAGAGCCGCTGTATGTTCCTCCGTTCGGAGGGAGCGTTCCGTGTTTCCGTTGACCGTGATGACTCCGCGGGGGCCTGGCATCTTGAGCTTGAGGTATGCATAATGCGGCACCGCGTTGAACTTTGCAAACGCGGTTCGTCCGAGCAGAGCGTGATAGCCGCTGTGTAATGGGACTATGTCAAAGATTAACTCCTCGCTCCGGAAACTATCCGGGGATCCGAAGACCACTTCCAGTGTGACTGAGCCTGTACAATTGGCCTCAACACCTGGTATGACGCCTTTAAAGGTCGTCTTTGTAGGTTTAATCCTTGAGGGGTCTATGCCCATGTTGCGCACTATATCCTGGTAAAGCAGGTTCAGGCTGCTGCCGCCGTCCATCAGGACTCTCGTGAGGTGAAATCCATCGATGAATGGGTCTAAGACCAATGCGGCGAATCCGCCATGGCGGATGCTGGTCAGATGGTATCTTCGGTCGAAAGTGATCAGACAAGAGGACCATGGATTGAACTTCGGGGCGACTGGCTCCAGCGCGTATACGTCCCTTAGTGCACGCTTCCGCTCCCTCTTGGGTATATGGGTTGCGTATATCATGTTGACCGTCCGCACTTGTGGGGGGAAACCCTTCTGTCCTCTATTTTTTGGCGGCTGGGTCTCTTCCTCGTCGTCGCTATGGGGCCCCTTGTCATTGTTTTCGGCAATTAACTTGCCTGCCTGCTTGAATACCCAACAGTCTCTGTTGGTGTGATTAGCTGGCTTTTCGGTGGTGCCATGTATCTGGCATAAGCGGTCGAGTATCCGGTCCAAATTGGACGGACCCGGAGTTGTTCTTTTGAATGGCTTCTTCCGCTGGCCGGGTTTAGAGCCTCGGAATCCGGCATTGACTGCCGTATCCTCCTTGTCGTCGCTGTTAATGCGGCGTTTGGTCTTGCTTCGACGCGACCTGCCATTGTGGTCCTTAGTATCCGGACTGCCAGAGTTTTTACTGAGGTTGTTGCTGCGAGCTTGCCAGCTATCCTCTCCCGCGCAAAAGCGGGTCATTAATGATGTGAGGGCTGCCATAGATTTCGGCTTTTCCTGTCCCAGGTGCCGGGCTAGCCACTCGTTGCGGATGTTATGTTTGAAGGCTGCGAGGGCCTCTACATCCGGACAGTCGATGATTTGGTTTTTCTTTGTCAAGAACCGTGTCCAGAACTGTCTGGCCGATTCGTCTGGCTGCTGAATTATGTGGCTTAGGTCATCGGCGTCTGGTGGCCGCACATATGTGCCCTGGAAGTTGTCGAGGAATGCGGCTTCCAGGTCTTCCCAACACCCAATTGACTCTGCGGGCAAGCTATTGAGCCAATGCCGCGCTGGTCCTTTAAGCTTGAGTGGGAGATATTTGATGGCGTGGAGATCATCACCGCGGGCCATATGGATGTGAAGGAGATAATCTTCAATCCAAACCGCGGGGTCTGTTGTGCCATCGTATGACTCAATGTTTACGGGTTTAAACCCTTCGGGGATTTGATGATCCATTACTTCGTCAGTGAAGCATAGCGGGTGTGCGGCGCCTCTATATTGAGCAATGTCACGACGTAGCTCGAGTGAGTGTTGTCTGCTGTGCTCGGCCCGGCCGGAGTTGTTGTATCCGGTGTGACGGTATTCATCGTGGGTCGTGGGGCGCCCCCATGATCCGTAGATGGATCTAGATTGCCTTGCTTTATCCTCCAATATGTCTCGCAAGTCCGGCGCGTTCCCTCTTGGCATCGTACTTTTGGAGCGATGCCGGGGTACGGTCTTGGTGGAGGGCCTGGATGCCTCTCTGTCGCGACCACGGGGTGGTCGGTCGGCCGTATCGTGTGCTGGAGATGAAGGTATGTATGCTTCTTCCTCTAATCGGGGGAGCAACTTGCGTTTTGGGTAACTTTTGGAGGGTCGTTCGAGTTCATACTCTTTGGCCGCGAGGACCTCAGTCCATCTGTCGGCCAGCAGGTCCTGATCAGCCTGAAGCTGCTGCTACTTTTTCTTTAGGCTATTTGTCGTGGCAATAAGCCTGCGTTTAAAACGCTCTTGTTCGACGGGATCCTCAGGCACGACGAATTCGTCGTCGCCGAGGCTTGCTTCGTCTCCGGAGGGAGGCATGTAATTATCATCCTCGACCTCTTCGTCTGCCGCTCTCACGTGAGGGCTTGCTTCTGTGTCCTCCTGCGCTGAATCTTGCTGGAGGGGATTGTCTCCAGCACTATCTGGAGTGTTATTATCTCCTGTGCCGGAATCTCCATTCTTGCTGTGGCAGGATTTAGAGTGGCGCCGCTGACGCCAGTGCTTGGGCTGTTTCTTTAAGGAATCTGCCTCCGCTGCTTCTTCGCCGTCCCCATCTTTTGGGGTGTCCACCATGTATATCTCATATGACGAGGTGGTCTTCCAGTGCCCTGTAGGCGCTGGTTCCTGTTCGTCTCCGGCATCGTCGTCCATACTGTCGATGTCTTCGGAGTCATAGTCTAGCATGTCGGTTAGATCGTCGACAGTGGCTACAAAGTGGGTGGTGGGTGGGCTCTGAGTTTCTTCGTCCTCCGTATCCCAACCATCCTGGCCATAATCCGTCCAGGACTCTCCGGATAGTGAGAGATGCTTTAGCGAATTTAGGATGTCGCCAAAGGGCGAGTGTTGGAAGATGTCCGCGGCCGTGAACTCCATGATCGGCGCCCAATCAGATTCGATTGGCAGGGGCGCAGGAGGTTTGGAGTCCGGCAAGGAGTCCGGCGCCTTGGAATCATGAGCTTTGTAAGGGACAAGGTTAGTGTTCGGCTCCATCGCCGTGGAAGGTGCAGCCCTCGAGGCGGTGTCCAGCCACCGGTCCTCGATCTGGGCGATCGGCTCCGGACTGAAGGTCGGAGCGGATTCGTGTGCAGCCTCCAAGGCACTGTCCGGCGGCAGAGCTAAATCATGCCCATCGTGACAGCGCGGCACGCTCGACTGAGGCTCGAGTCTGTCGAGGATCAACTCCCCACGGATGTCGGCCGTGAAGTTTAGGCTTCCGAACCTGACCTGATGGCCAGGGGCGTAGCTTTCAATCTGCTCCAGATGGCCAAGTGAGTTGGCCCGCAGTGCGAAGCCGCCGAATACGAAGATCTGTCCGGGGAGAAAAGTCTCACCCTGGACGGCGTTGTTGATTGGAGAAGCCATCGAGCCTATCGGTGACGGCATAGAGTAACTCTCAATGAAAGCACCAATGTCGGTGTCAAAACCGGCGGATCTCGGGTTGGGGGTCCCGAACTGTGCGTCTAGGCGGATGGTAACAGGAGACGAGGGACACGATGTTTTACCCAGGTTCGGGCCCTCTTGATGGAGGTAAAACCCTACGTCCTACTTGATTAATATTGATGATATGGGTAGTACAAGAGTAGATCTACCACGAGATCAAGGAGGCTAAACCCTAAAAGCTAGCCTATGGTATGAATGTTGTAATGGAGGTTATGTCCTACGGACTAAAGCCCTCCGGTTTATATAGACATCGGAGAAGGCTAGGGTTACACAGAGTCGGTTACAATGGTAGGAGATCTACATATCCGTATGGCCAAGCTTGCCTTCCACGCCAAGGAAAGTCCCATCCGGACACGGGACGGAGTCTTCAATCTTGTATCTTCGTAATCTTGGAGTCTGGCGAACGATGATAGTCCGGCTGTCCGGACAACCCCTAGTCCAGGACTCCCTCACCGTGCCTGAGGAATCTCCTTGTCGTCTGCCCCGCGAGGCTTGGCCCCTCGCGAGGGTCTTGAGCTTGTGTTGATGAAGATGGGTCGTGCTGGGCCCTTTTTGAGCCACGCCGCGGGCTGCAGGCAGGCAAGTCTGGGGACCCCCATTCCCAGAACAACGACAACGTGTGACTGTTGCATACACATAGGGGGAGTACGTGTAGGGGCCACTAAGGAGCAGTCAAATCACACAGTAAGTTAGTCGGAAGAAGCAACCATCATTTCACTCTTGAATGACACGTACACAATATAAAATGGTTGATATGGAGAGAAAAGGAAAACCACTATATATACACTAGCAGGAGCCTAAGCTACAAGCCTGCTTGCTAAGGTTGCTCTCTTCACAAGCATAGAACGACGGGCCTGATCCCGCAGCTGGGGGAAGGGAACAATGTTCTACGTAGACGCGGTCGACATCGGCGAGGGAGAAAACCCACAGTCGGTGCGTCCCAATCGGGGGTCACCGCGGTTTGGGTCGATGCCGCGTCCCAACCGCCCTTCTAGCTACAGCCCGACGTCCCAGGTAGTCCATCTTCCTTTTGGAGCCGGCTTGCTCCACTGTCGTAGCTCCATCTTGATGTTGATCTTGCTCTACTTCTACCGGCTTCTACTTGTGATGATTTTATGTCTCATGAACTAGTGCCAGTACTATTATTCTAATCACACTTCTTCAATATCTTTGCCATCAGGGATGCTCAGGTCGATTTTAGTGGAATTGCACAAAAGCATCGTATGATCCGAGGGTGCCAGCCGTCTTTCCTTTGACAGGTTCTACCTGGCCAGGGAATTAAATCATGTTTAGGGTTTAGGGTTTAAGTCGTAGTGACCCCATCAGCAGTTTTTCTTTCGTACACGCTCTCACAACTTTTTTCTTTAGTTGTGAAGTAAATATTGGCTATGATCTGTGAATCATTGAGATGCATCAGCATGCGTGTTAGTTTTCCTTTGTATTTGATGGAATGTTGTAATGGGGCAACCTTGGAATAGGAATGAAAATAGAGTGGAAAGTTTCCATTTTTCCGGAGAAAAAATGGAAACGGAGAGAAACCAACGTTTCGTTACGTTGGATCGCGCCATCGAGCAAAACCAACGTTTAAATCACGTCGGTCGTGTTCGTGTCTCACCCTCCTCCACGGCTCGACCCCACACGATCGCTCGGCATGCCACTCACCGCAAACCGAGTATACGATAACTTTCTCGCCTGCTTGTCGATGGATCGCGCCATGGAGTACTACTAGCACTACTGGAAGAGATTGACGAGTTGGGGGAGGACAGCTAGCTGTAGCGCGGACTCCCAAAAAAAATTTACATGCATGTTGTAGCCGGCTATTGCGACCTTTGAACGCGGAGTAGCCGCGTGCACCCGAAAGCGGCACGGGCGACGCTCTCTCGGCCGGCGCGCCGCTTCAATGCCGGGGCCAGTGAGAGGTCGCGTCCGCTCTGGCCGGGCATGAATGCGGCACTGACCGTTTCGGGCGGGAAGCACGCGCAGGTGATGAAGAGGCTTCGGGTTGGTCAGGACCGGCGGTGGCAGCGGTCCGGATGTGCGCAAACAAGAGATGTTGTACGTTAATATTGCTGCGTATATAATTAACAACATAAACAATGTGCCAGTTGGACAAATATGATTGGAGATGGAGATGGAAATGGAATTTTACGTAAACACGGATATGCATGTCTATGTCTATGTGTGTGTGCGCGACGACTCTCGCGACCTGGAAGCGGGGGCGTGTTTTTGATCGAGTTTTCTTTCTTGGTACGTTAGAAAATCTGTTTGTCCAATTCACATCTAGATGTTATTTAAGGATATCACATCTAGCTCCCACAAGTATATAATGTAGCAACAAGAAACAAAGAAAACTAGGACAAAAAAATAGACCACAAACAGAGTGGACATGAACTTAGATGTGACATAACTATGTCACATCTAGACGTGTCCTAGACAGACCCTTAAAAAATTGTTCGCTAGTTTTCGTTTCTTTTTTCCGGGAACACGCAGATTCTATTTAAAACCACTGCTATGGAGAGATTTTTTTTACTCCATTATAGCCTCTTGTTTGATAGAGTTTCTCGCGTCTCACTCTCTCACCCTCTCCATATCAAAACAAGATGACAGTGTCCAGTCTATCTCTCTTCTCACCGGTGGTCATAGATCCGGCTGAATCCCGTCCGCTACGGGAGGTGAGGAGGTGCAGCGTTGACGTTGTCGCCGTCGGCGACGGGGGGAGCTGATGCGCACCGTCCTCTCAGAGTCGGCGCTGGCATGGACAAAGATCCTCCGCGCCCTTGTTCGCTGCCGTCGTGTGGGCAGATCCCGCCCGCCCGCCTAAACGACATCTCGCCCACCTGAGGTAAAACTTCTTGTACTGGTCCAGCTCCCCAGGTTGCTGCGTGCGGGTTTTCTTCTATGCCACTACTACCCAGCTCCCCATGCATAGTAGCTAGGGTTCGTCGGCTGGTCCAACATCACCTACGAGTAGGAGTACTAGAGGAAATGCCACTCGAAAAGTTGTCCTGATTTATGCCTCGGTGGAGGTATACATGTTCTTTCAACAAAAAGTACATGGTGGTTGTGCGGTCATTGTCCATATGATGGTAGTACTATCACTGGTTAAATGAAGAAATGCTTTTTTTCTCGGGTATCCTGGTTTAGTTCCCATCAAGATATAATTATGATGCTTCTGTTTGTTGGTGTACTTTTCATTAACCCTTTTTTATATTTTTGGAAACAACGATGCGTGTCTCCATACCCGGGCATGTCTTCCTCAATTTTAGTGGAACTACACAAAATTGGATGGCCATTGTTGTTCTGCCTCACTGTCCTCTGCCACGTGGTTCTTCCTTCCTCAAGCTTGATTACTGAGAAGAAACAGACCACAGTGAGGATTTGTCGAACTTCATAGTTGCCTCACCCAAACTTGATGCCAAATGGATGATGCATCACCACGATGACCTATCGATGCTCATGGTCGCGCCTCATGGTTGCGTCGGCTGGTGAAGCTGACCGGTTTTCAATGAAAAACAATCTGTCTTCCATCAGTGCTCTTTGCTTCTTACGCACAAAGATGATATCCTTCGTCAGTTCACCTTGGTTGCGTTGGAGACGCGGTCGTCTTTCACATTGGTGCAATTTTATCACACAATTGGCTATGAACCAAATGTTTCCTTGAAGAAGGATCGATGTTGGTACTAAGAGCATAAGTTTTGTATTGATTTCTAAGTCTTCTCACAACTTTGTCTCCAGCTCCCCTGTAATTTTATTTGTCCAGCTATTAACATTGATTTAAAAAATGGTGTGGACTAAAAACCCGGATGGACGTAGTATCCCTCTATTTTTATTTACTCCGCATATTAGATTTGACTGAATTCAAACTTTGTAATACTCTCAAACCTTTCCGATAATTGAAATTAAAATTCTTTATTTGTACACACTCTCACACGTTTCCGATAATTTGGCGCATGTATGGTTGTTCACTTAAGGGAGGGTAGTGTACCACACGTGAAGGACAGGAAATGTGACCAGGACGTGTGGGCGTGGATCGTTAGTTCATCGGAAGTAGTAATCCCTGTATACATTAAATAAAGAGTTTCGTTTCGTACTTACACAATTTAAAACGATTGTTATGGAGAGAATAAGAAAACCACTCCACTATATATTAGTCCTATACACATGAGAGTACTATATGGACGCAACTTCATTGACTTAGTGCACCTGCCTTTGGGTTTGTGACAGGTGGGCCCAAAATGTGGTTGGCTCACCTGTCATACAGCCAAAGCAGATGGAGTGAAGGCACCGGAGTATATATATAAGCGGGAGCCTCAGCGCATGTTCGCTAGGGTTTGCACTCTCCACACGCTCGCCGCGATACATAGTATATGTTACACGCTGGAGGCTCAGCGTTCATTTGCTAGGGTTTGCTATATTCACAGTCTCTCACCCTCTCTTCACCAGATCTAAACAACACTGCCTTGGCCTCTTGTCTCTCTCCCCCCTCACAGTTGGTGAAGGAGGCGTCCGTATCCCATCGCACCGGGAAGGGGAGGAGGTGCAGCGTTAACTCTATCGCCTTCGGTGAGGAAGGCAATCCACTGCCGGCTGCGTTGTTCTCTTTCACCCAGCGCCTCTGTGGGAGGGCCACCAACCCCTTTTTCCTCGCTGTCGTACGTAGTGTGGGCAGATCCGGCCTCCCGCCACACGCCTTGCCACATCCCGACGACCCTAAGGTATAAGTTTCTTTGAAACCTTCGTTGCTCTAGCTGCATGTGGATCTTTTTCGATCTATAGTCAAATCTAGGTCTTGGTTCAAAGAGGAAAGAAAGGTGCGGTGGGGTGGAGCATGAATCTAGGACGTGGTTCAATGAGGAAAGGAGGGAGGAAAAGTAGTATGGACTGGCTATCCAGCCGCTTTGTTGGTCAAAAAGGGAAAAGGGGGTAACCCAGTACGCACATCTGTAAGGAACCGATCTCTTTGTTGAAAAGGGAAAGAAACTGGGGGGGTGGGGGTCGGGTAGTTTGTGCAGGACTAGATTTGTTGCCCTCACATAGGAAAAAAGTTCAAAGAGAACAAATATGTGACCAACACAGATATGCTGCTTGGCTACATACTCTGCATCACCCATTTATACGTGTGGACGCACATGCTGCTAGCATGTCCCATACAGCTATTTTGCTGTTGTTAATCTAAGAATGCCGCCGGAAAATTGAAGCAAGGCCACTATTAAAAGTAAATTACATTTTTTAACGAATGTTGTTTCAAGAGAGTGTCTCTGTTAATATGAATCAATGCTACCGTTTTAGAGATGCTACTATCCTACTTTGTTTTCCATCCAAGATAAGTTAGATCCTTCTTTCTATCACCGTTTGTGTCATCCTCCTTTATCGGCAAGTAATTGTTTCCTTTTTTGCCTCTGTTAAAATAGGGGTATCGATTCAACTTGTTGCTATTGCGACATTTTGCTTCGCTACTCGAAACACTTATGTTTTAAGAGTGTTTTGTGCAGTTCAACTTGAATGTCACACCGGTGACTTTGCTTAATTTTGGTGGAACTGCACAAAAGGAGATCGATATTTGTTTCCAGTGTTCCTGTCGAGTTGTTTCAAATCTTGGTCTCTACCACATGATATCTATTCAACTTGTTGCTCTTGCGACATTTTTTCTTCGCTACGCGAAACACTTTGCTTGATTTCAGTGCAACTGCACAAAATGAGATTGGATTTCCTATTCGTGTTAGCATATTTGTATTTTATCCTGGTGTTCTCATGAAAGGTCAGTACATGCCTTCATCCACATGATTGTCCAGTGTGCTTTGAGATGTTGTGCTACTTGTATTGGTACTGTTTTAAATAAATGTTGAATTGAAGCTATTGTATTGCTGTCTTTTCCCATTAAGTAGTGAACAAAAATGGGACCAACACAGACATGATGCTTGTTGCTTTGTTACAACAAACTCCGCATCACCCTATTTATAAGTAGATGGAAGCACATATTGTTGTTGCACCCACTCTCCCCTGGAACTGTTTATGCTTTTCGTTAATCTAATGCCGCTGGTAAAATTAAGCAATGCCACTCTCAGAATTAATTAACTACTGAATCTTAGTTCAAAACTGCAACACTTGTTAGGAATGGTACTATCCTGCTTTGCAGTTCTTTCTACATGTTTAACCAAGGTATTGTTAAGATAATGTCTCTTTAAAAATGAATCAGTTGCATTGTTTTAGGAATGGTACTTTTCTGCTTTGTCGTTCTTTATACATGTTGAACCAAGGCATTGTTAAGATAATGTCTCAGTCAATATGAATGAATCACACTGATGGAGAATTGCTCCTCTCCTGCTTTGTTTCCCATTAAGACAAGTCATCAACCGTTATTTCTCAGTAATTGTTTCCCTTATACCTATTGTTGCTTACAGGGATATCAAAATTAAAGCTCGGTTTTATTCCGACTTTGATTTTAGTTGAACTACACAAAAGGAGCCAATGTGTCCAAGGCAAACTGCTGCGTTACTGGGTCCAGTTGGTCGTTCCACTTTGCAGAAAGAAGCAGTCACTGGATGCGGTACATTACAGAAGGAATGACCGAGAAGCTTTACAGAGTATTATTAGACACCGGTGACATGACTAGTCTGCAGAGACCATTGGCAATTTAACAACACGTGGAGTGCCCTGGGCAAAAAGTTCCCAAACAAGTACAAGAAGCTAAGACAGGACACGATCATAGGCATTACATATTTTGAATGGGAAAAGCTTGTCAAAGTTTAGTCATTGATGTTAGCAAGAAGACATTAGTTTAATATATTGGAATTGGAAAACCTTGTCAAAATTTGTTCATTGATGTTAGCAAGAAGACATTAGTTTAATATATTGGAATTGGAAAACCTTGTCAAAATTTGCTCATTGATGTTAGCCAGAAGACATGCATTTGATATTTTTGAGTGGAACACCCTTGCTGTGAGCAGCGTCGAGTGTTTTTTCCTATTCCTGTGTTCAATTTAGAAGTAAATAGTTACTCTACTGAGATATTCCTGTGTTAAGAGTTTGTTCTGAATATTGTCTATGTAATGCCAGGCCTTGTGTTTGATTGCAAAGTTGAGCTTGGAATGTTGTGGCATGCGGCATCACGAGCTGTTCACCGTGCCTCCTGAAAATAATGCTTCATATTGTTTTGCATGTCGATCTAATGCCAGTGATTTGCTTGTTAAGAAGATCACCCCCTTCTGTTGTTTCCGTGCGTAAGAAGTTCATCGTCTCATGTTTCATTCATAGCCTATACGACATGTCGGGTAGGTTAGACGTGAAACCATATGATCTTCCAACCAACTCAGGATATTAGGCCGTGATTGGATCGTCGTTTTCCAACCAAAACCGCTTGTAAAACTAACGCTTGTAAATTAAAGCATATGGTCTCGGGCAAAGGCGCTTGGTTGGTCAATTTCGACTAGTAAAATATCAGAAGTACTTCACACAAGATAAAAACGTTGAATGACACTAGGACGATTGCTAATCCAGCCGTTAGCTGCTGTTTCAACCTTGCCCATGGATGGCATGATACGCACGTCGCGCATGTATCGTCTGGTAATGTCGTCCATATAACAATGCTCGTAAATTATACATTGGTCTCTCAAATTACACGCGTAACCCACCGATTTTACTTACAGACCTCGGGTCTTCCGATGATGAGTAAATTACACTTGTATGTTAATACAGGTTTGAAATAAACAAGAGCTCCCAAGCGCGGCCTTACCGTTTCATGCCGTCTCAGTTTCTCGAAGGTGCTCATAGGTGTCCGATGATCCTGGCTTCCTGAATGAGCAGCGGGCGCTATATCAGACCTCCATAGGACCCGCGAGGCCCTCTCCGTTGTCCTTCGAGTTGTTGTGCCCGCCGTGGCACCGAGCATTGTTAACATGGTCAACGAACATGAGGATTCAGGAGATGACTTTATTTTGACTGGATGACACTAGGGACCCACTAAGGCTATAGCCGTACGTACGCAAGTGCCTCCTTATTATGTACAACTATTTTTTTTGCTTTCTCCTGGTTTCCTGACATTACGGTCCCACACCATTGTCAACCTATGTAGTCAATATAAATGAGAGAATTGCACAAGGTGCGGCCGACAGCTGGGACCAACCAGCTCGAGCAGTATTTGTGTTTTTGAGGCGTGAGCACTGCAGAGTTTTTCTTGGTGATGATTTCATTGTTGTTCAGAGGAGAGCAGGGTATTAACTGGGCAGGCTGTGGCCCGTCTAGCCCAGGCCAGATATCCAGCCCAGATACTACTTTTTTCAAGAAGAAAATGGCTAGCCCAGCTATACGTCTTTTTGAGGAATACCCAGGCAAGGTTAACTTGTTATTCTCCGCCCCGCTGTGCTGCAAATCTTTCCTAGGAGGGATGCATTAGGCTTAATAGGAAAATGGGCTTTAAAAATAATAAATGGGATGTATAAAAACTGGGCAGTAACTATAAAAAATGCACCAAACACGAAATTAGTTTATAAAATATTATTTATGGATTTTGAAAATCTTAAATTTTCATTGTTGCGCGCGCAATGTTTCATTGGATTTTTACGTAATACAAATTTATATTTAATCTAAATAGAAATTTTGGTATAAAAATATTTCGGATCCCATCAAAATGTGGGAAATTTTATTGAATTCTGTCTTCAATGGTTGGTTGAAATTATTAATCATTGTCCTAGCTAGAAAATGGGCTGTACTTTTAACAAACTGTAAATGGGCTGTTGTAAATTCCATTAGAATTCAAAAATGGGTTGTACATTCTTACAAAATGCAAATGGGCTATAAGTTCTCTGCCACACACTTGTGGGCCTACTAAGTGACGTGTCCCCTAAAAAAATAAGTTGACACGTATGAAAGGCTTTGTCAACTTATTATAGTCAACACACGGTTCTAGCAGCAGTGGCCGTTCATGTCTATCCAACGGATGTCGTGCTTCTTCTTCAATCTCGGATATTCTTAGCTTCGGCCGCCCAAAAAATGATTCCTCCCCCTGACATCTGGGGCGCACCTTTTCGGAGGCTGACCTATGGGCCTACTAAGTTGGAGCATACCAAGGGCTTTGTCAACTTAGTCAATATAAATGATTCTAGCTTCAGTGACCGTATGATGTCCATCCAATGGCAGTAGTGCTTCTTCAACCTCTGGTCTTCTTGGTCCAGCCGCCCAAAGCAGCGCTGGTCGTGCCGCCTGCTCCTACCACCCGTGGCTGGTTGTGCTGCCACGGAGGCCTCACCACCCCCTACTACTCCTACCGCTGGCCAGGCCATCCCTCCACTCCACTCACCCACAAGCCCTGTTATTCTGCGGCGACAACAGCGCAGCCAAACCAGTGAACCCTTGTACTCCTCTCCGAGTGGGCATCCACTGCCGCGTCTTCCCCGGCTCCGCGTCGTCCCCTTCCTAGGCCTCGCCGTCGTCCACCGCCGTGGTTCTCTCGGCGCGGCGTGGTCAATGTGGTCAACGACCGAATTCCATCGGAAGAATACTGTACGTGAAGAGGCTGACAGCTGGGTCCACGGCAGCCGCAAGGAAGTGCCTCCTTATTATGCGGAAAATAATTATTCCTCCACCTGACAGGAGGGACCCACCGGACGGGCCACCAATATTTCGCGAAAAAAACGTTTGCCCCTGACTGCTGGGACCCACCCGACGGGCCACCGTATTTCGCGAAAAAAAACGTTCCCCCTGCTATTAGCTCGGACCCACCGGAAGTGCCTCCTTATTACGCACAGAAAATGAATACCCCCCTACTAGCTAGGACCCACCTTGGTGGGAGGCTGACTTGTGGGCGTACTTAGTTGACGGGGACGAAGGGCTTTGTCAACTTAGTCAATATAAACGATTCTAGCTCCAGTGACCGTATGATGTCCGTCCAACGGCTGTAGTGCTTCTTCAACCTCTGGTCTTCTTGCTCCAGCCGTCCAAAGCAGCGTCGGTCGTGCCGCAAGCTCCTGCTTCCCGTGGCCGGATGTGCTGTCGCGGAGGCCTCACCGCCCCCTACTATTCCCACCGCTGGCCAGGCCCTGCGGCGACGGCAGCCTCACACCGCAGCCGAACAAGTGAACCCTCATACTCCTCTCCGCGCGGGCTTCCACTGCCGCGTCTTCCCCGGCTCCCCGTCGTCCCCTTCCTAGGCCTTGCCGTCATCCACCACCCTGGTGCTCTCGGCGCGGCGTGGTCAACGTGGTCAAGGAACGACTTCCATCGGACGTGGACTGTATGTGGAGAAGCTGACAGCTGGGTCCACGGCCGCAGCAAGGAAGTGCCTCCTTATTACGCGGAAAATAATTATTCCTCCACCTGACAGCGGGGACCCACCGACGGGCCACGGTATTTCGCGAAAAAAACATTTCCCCCTGACTACTGGGACCCACCAGCTGCACCTTCGCACGCAAGGAAGTGCGTCCGGGCAAAAAAAATTGATTCGCCCCCCTAACTGCTGGGACCCACCAGCTACATCTTCGCATGCAAGGAAGTGCGTCCGAAAACAAAACAATTCGCCCCCCTGACTGCTGGGACCCACCAGCTACATCTTCGCACGCAAGGAAGTGCCTGACAGTCGGGACCCACCTGGTCAAAGCGTATGTAGCGTTGTCATTCTGGTTGCGAACGTGTACGTACATACTGGTCGTAGTAGAGGCGCACACGTACATGTACGTACCGCGGCAAGGGTGCAAGAAAGAAAATACGGCCACGTACGTACATATGGGCAGGGTCTCGAACGCCTACTCGCGCATACGTACATGACTGGGTCAGAACGGAGAAACAACGTCGTCGTCGTGTTCATGGGGAGGCAACGGAATGCGTCGTGTTCATCGGGAGGCAACGGAACGCGTGGGAGCCAACCGGCTGGGTCGGAACGGAATGCGTGGTCGTGTTCATCGGGAGGGCTTGGACAGAACAGGCAATGGAAACGAGGCCTGGCGTACCGCACAACGGAGTAAATGGCCTTGTGTTCGACCGACCATGTTCGAAACGGGATCCTGTTCATCGGGAGGGGTCTGGCGTACCGCAAAATGGAGGAAACGGATCTCCTACGGTCGAAACGGTGTCCTGTTGATCGGGAGGGGCCTGGTGTACCGCAAAACGGAGAAAACAGACCTCCTATGGTCGAAACGGGGGTCCTGTTCATCGGGAGGGGTGTGGCGTACCGCAAAACGGACAAAATGGACTTGTGTTGGAGCGCTACGGTCGAAACGGGGGGGAGGGGTGTGGCGTACCGCAAAATAGGACTCCACGGGATACTTTTCATCTCCACCGTCGACCTCCTCCAGCCTCCATGGGATACCGTCGACCTCCTCCAGCCTCCACGGGCTCCTGTTCATCCAGCCTCCACCGCCCGCTACTCCACCGGCTACTGTTCAACCACCCCTCCACATGCACCCCTCCACTCTCTACTGTTCATCCAGTCCTCCACACCACGGGGTCATGTTCAACCACCCCTCCACCGTCTACTGTTCATCCAGCCCTCCACACCACGGG
>NC_041385.1:421172024-421235862 GCF_002162155.2 Triticum dicoccoides
CTTTAGTTAGCAGCAGTAGTGAAGGAATCGCTCCATCGGGTTCAGTTAACAGCCATCGATCGATCGCTCGGGTTCAGTAACGCGTAGCCTGCAGTGCAATCACTCGGGTTCAGTTAGAGCCCAACGCCTCGCTCGGCTTCAGGTAGAGCCAACGCCTCGCACACACGCGCGTACGTACAAGAGAAACGCGCATCGCTACGCCCCCGACCTCCCACCGTAACCGGCAACTCCCTGAAATTTTCCTCCCCCTCGCTTCTACCACGGTTTTTTCCGTCATGGACGGCCCAAAGAATGTCATGCAGCTGCGTCTCCAGCCCGCCCAGGACGAAAAGCCCATTTTTTGTCATGATTTTTTGTCATAGAAGTAGGAGCCAACCACATTTATGATGATACCGGGCTTTGTCACAATTATCGTCATAGAAGTGTCATATGTATGACAGAAAAAAAATTCGTTCGGCCCAAAATGTCACGGATGTGTCTTTTTTTGTAGTGTTAACAGGCGGCTCGACAAGGCGCAAGGTATGTTCTGGGGCGGCCAGTTTATGTATATATAATAAAATGAGCACGAAGCTGAGGATTATATACTGAGATATGCACAACTGCAGATAGTGCTACCGCCGTTGAGGCCCTTCGGGCAGAGCTTGCCCAAGCCAAGGAGCAATCCGGGATGAGTAATGTGGCTGCCAAGAAAGTAGCTGAGGAGTTAAAGGCTGAACAGGCTGCTCTGCGCTAGTGCAAGGAGAGAATATCTTCCATAGAGCGACATCTAAAGGATGCCACTGGCAAATGCCAAGCACTCGAGGAGGCGAACAAGGCCAAAGTAGCCGAAGTCGAGAAGGCCTTACGAGAGGCAAGAGAAGCACGATTCGAGTCGAGAGCGGCTCGGGAGGAGATCCGGCAAGCCGGGGACATAGCGGCCGGTAATCCCTTTCTAATTCAGACTAAATTCGGTGATCTGAAGTATGCCCCTCTTAATCAAATGTGGAGCTCTCCAGACGCGTTTTTGGACTTGCCGAAGAGTGCCTCCGATGCGGCGCAGTTTTACCAAGCGCAAGAAGGGTATGCAACGGAGAAGCTTTTCTGGTCACAATTCGGCACGCCAAAGCGCCCGCTGTTGCTGAACGAACAGATGACCCAATGGGTCGAGCTCCACAAGATATCCGGTTCTGCCATGAAGGACGTCGTGAGCCAGCTGTGGTCGACTAAGCTGGTTCCGAATAGTTATTTCGGTTTGGTGCAGCAACTTGTGGATGTGGTGCCGCGTATTGACGCCATGACGCGATCGGCGTGCATTGAAGGTGCACGGATGGCCTTTGCCTGTGTCAAGACGTATTGGGCGAAGATGAAGGCCACCGATATTGCAGCAAAGAGTCCACCCGGGGGCAAGGACAAACACCCGCTGGAGCATTATTTCAAAGATGTCCTAGAGGGCGCCCGCTTGATAGAGGGTCAGTGCTCAAAGGATATGATCTTCAAGTGAATGTACCGAGATTGTAAAAAACAATATTATGATATGTTAAGGACATGTTTTTTTATAGTTTTGCCTAAAAGCTTTGATTCCTCCTATGCGTTCGTTTTTGTATAATCTGAAAGTTTTCTCGTCTGCTTTGGCCCCCTCGCATAAAATACAGGGGTGTTCGGAAAAGCACTTGATCACTCTTGACCCAACGACTTGGTCGGTGAAGGAGGTGTCAATGCGGTGAACTAGGTAATCGTACTATAGGGCTTTAACACGTTCACTTAGCCATAGGAGTTTGACGATGGGTCTACGATATAGCCCCTGGTATGTATGCGGTTATCCCAATATGGTGTGTTACATAGGTGACCTGAAGAATGGTCCTGCGTGTAATATGGAAGGAATCGCGAAAGATTCTGATAAGTCATTGAGTGGTTGACCAGCTCTCACTGCATCATGACAGTCGGTTTTCGGCTTTCTCTACTGAGGTGCTTGACCAGATGAACCGGAAACACAATTGCAGTAGTTCTCCCTTTACTACCCTAGCTGATAGAGTGGAACGTAAGGTAGTAAACACAGGAGCCAGGCAACCCAACCCAACTATTGACCAAAGACAGGATTCGGAGCTGATGCATATAAGGCCAAACTCGCAACGCCGAAGTGTGCTATAAAGATGTTCAGACTTGTTGGCAACTCATTTGTTCCCATATCGAGCCCCTGGCAATTTATGTCGGCGTGCGTGTGTGAAACGACCAAAGAAGCAAAATTCAGTTCTTTAGAAAAAAGTGAATACTGAATACGGATTATGTTCACTGGAACCTGATTGATATGCCAATCGACATCTTACAGATAATAACACCACAACCCAGGCGATTTGACATGCCAGGGGTCGAAGGCTGAGGGAAAAGGCACTTTACAGGCTCGAAATAAAGAGTGCGGTCTACAAAAAGTTATTTGGACCTCCTGTCGCACGTCTGCGCCGCCTTGCCTCGGTGAAAGGACTCCTTAACAGGAATAGCCTTTGGGTGAGTGTACGAAGCCAAACTCCAAGAGAGTCCATGAGATGACCAGCCTTTGATACACATGTGGTAAAGGATAAAAATAGTTAGAAAAAGAAAAGGAGGCTATGGGAGTGCTTGTAGGCCTGTCTGTATTGTGCCTCCGCCGATGACCAGGGTATTTTAAGTGCATAATTATGTATGCGCGGTACAAACTTCACAGGTATATGAGGCGAACGGCGAAGGCCGAACTGCTAATCCAGCTCTGATATTGATCGGTCCTGTTTAATAGAGACCGGCGGCTTAATGGCCGATGAGGTACGCGGTTTAATGAGGCCGCTTTGTACTTCGGCAGAAGTAGTCGTAGTATGATCCTCTGTATGGAGGGAGTGTTCCGTATTTCCATTTATTGTTACGACATCGCGTGGACCGGGCATCTTAAGTTTTGCATGGGCGTAGTGTGGGACCGCATTGAAACGAGCAAAAGTGGTACACCCCAGAAGTGCATGGTAGCTACTGCAGAACGGGGCAAATTCGAAGGTCAAGCCTTCGCTTTAGAAGTTGTTCGGCGAACCGAAGATGACTCCCAATGTGATGGAGCCCGTGCAGTGAGCTTCTACGCCGGGTACTGCTCCCTTGAGGGTAGTTGTGGTGGGCTTGATTCTTGAAGGATCAATGCCCATTTTGCGGATAGTGTCTTTGTAGAGTATATTAAGGCTACTGCTATCGTCCATAAGGACTTTCATGAGATGGAACCCATCGATAATTGGGTCGAGGATTAGAGTTGCTGAACCTACATGATGGATACTGACCGGGTGGTCCTTGCGGTCAAAAGTGATCGGGCAGGCCGCCCACTGATTAAATTTTGGGAGGACCGGCTCTATGGCGTAGGTGTCCCGTAGTGCGCACTTGCACTGCCTTGTAGGGATGTGCGTAACGTATACCATGTTCACTCGGGGGTAAATTGCTTCTGACCCCCGGTGTTTGGTTGGTGAGTGTCTTCGTCATCGCTTGCCGGCTTGTTTGAAGACCCAACAGCTTCTATTGGTGTGATTGGCTAGTTTATCGGGGGTGCCATGAATCTGGCAGGGCCGATCCAGTATCTTGTCTAAATTGGATGGTCCGTCTCTGTTTGCCTTGAATGGCTTTTTCCATTAACCGGGTTTGGAGCCGCTGAATCCAGCGAGGACCGTCGGGTCATGCGTTCCTACATTATTAGTGCAACGCTTGTGTTTACTGCGTCGTGGCTTGCCATTGTCGTCTCGAACTTTGGAAGTACCTGGATCGCTGGTGCTGTTGCTTCTACGAGCAAGCCAACTGTCTTCTCCCGCGCAAAAGCGGGTCATCAGAGCAGTAAGGGCTGACATGGATTTTGGTTTTTCTTGACCAAGGTGGCGGGCGAGCCACTCGTCCCGGACGCTGTGTTTGAAGGCCGCGAGGGCTTCCGTGTCGGGACAATCGACAATTTGGTTCTTTTTAATTAAGAATCTAGTCCAGAGCTTCCTGGCTGACTCTCCGGGCTGCTGGACGATGTGACTTAAGTCATCGGCATCTAGTGGGCGGACATATGTACCTTGAAAGTTATTGCGGAAGGCGTCTTCCAGGTCCTCCCAACTGCCAACAGAGTTTTCGGGCAGATTGTTTAACCAGTGCCGAGCTGGTCCTTTGAGTTTCAGTGGGAGGCATTTGATGGCATGGAGATCATCACCGTGGGCCATATGAATATGGAGAAGAAAATCCTCGATCCATACCGCGGGGCATGTTGTTCCATTGTATGATTCGATATTCATGGGTTTAAACCCTTCTGGGAATTCGTGCTCCATTACCTCGTCGGTGAAGCAAAGGGGGTGTGTGGCGCCTATATATTGGGCCACGATGCGACGTAGCTCGGATGGAGTCCATTTGCGGTTCTCGGCCTAGATGTGATTATGATTGTTGCATTCGGCTAGGTAGCCATTGTCGCGTGTCGGGGCACGCCCCCGCGATCCATAGATCGATCTGTTCTGACTTGCTCCACTGCCAAGTTCTGCCGCGGGTCGTATGTAAGTCCCCGAGCTGTTTTATCTCTGCCTTTATGGGGAAGTAGTGTGGGCTGGTGTTCGGCTTTAGTTGCCTCTTTGTCTCGGCCACGTGGTGCTCGGTTAGCCGCGTCGTGTGATGATGGTAAGGGCTCCAGCCCCTCGTCATCGAACTGAGGTAGCACTTTGCGCTTTGGATAACTTTTGGTTGGGTGCTCGAGGCCGTATTCCTCGGCTGCTAGGACCTGAGTCCATCTGTCGTTGAGTGTATCATGTTCGGCTTGAAGCCGTTGCTACTTCCTTTTCAGGCTCCTCGCAGTTGCGATGAGCTGTTGCTTAAAGCGTTCTTGCTCGAGGGGTTCTTCTGGCACGATGAAGTCTTCGTTGCCGAGACTTATTTCATCTCCGGAGGGTGGCACATAGCTGCTGTCCTCCGAGTCGTTGTTCCCAACTAGCTCGTCGGGGTTACTCTGCCCTTCCTCCCTGCCTTCCTGTTTGGAAGCTGGTTCAATGAGGGCGTTTGGGTCTTCGGCATTCTCCAAAGTATTATTCTCTCCGGTGTTGGTATTGCCTTCTTTGTCACGGCATGATTTTGAACGGCGCCGCTGATGCCGCTGCTTCGGTGGTTTATCAGCATTATTGTCCTTAAACGGATCCTTACCGCCGTCCTCGCCATCGTCTTTGGATGTATCCACCATATATATATCATCTGTGGAGGTGGCCGCCCAGCGTTCATTATGCGGTGGGCCTTGGGCCTGCTCCTCTCCGGTGTCGTCATCCATACTGTCGATGTCTTCGGAGTAATAATCGTGCATGTCGGTTAATTCGTCGACAGTGGCTATTGATAACCCACAAGTACAGGGGATCGCAACAGTTTTCGAGTGTAGAGTATTCAACCCAAATTTATTGATTCGACACAAGGGGAGCCAAAGAATATTTTCAAGTATCAGCAGTTGACTTGTCAATTCAACCACACCTGGATAACATAGTATCTGCAGCAAAGTATTTAGTAGCAAAGTAATATGATAGTAATGGTAACGATAGCAAAAGTAATATTTTTGGGTTTTGTAGTGATTGTAACAATAGCAACGGAAAAGTAAATAAGCGAAGAACAATATGGGTAAAGCTCATAGGCATTGGATCGGTGATGGAGAATTATGCCGGATGTGGTTCATCATGTAACAGTCGTAACATAGGGTGACACAGAACTAGCACCAATTCATCAATGTAATGTAGGCATGTATTCTGAATATAGTCATACGTGCTTATGGAAAAGAACTTGCATACCATCTTTTGTCCTACCTTCCCGTGGTAGTGGGGTCCTAGCGGAAACTAAGGGATATTAAGGCCTGATACGTCTCCAACGTATCTACTTTTCCAAACACTTTTGCCCTTGTTTTGGACTCTAACTTGCATGATTTGAATGAAACTAACCCGGCCTGACGCTGCTTTCAGCAGAACTACCATGACGTTGTTTTATGTGTAGAAAAGAAAAGTTCTCGGAATGTCCTGAAAATCCACAGAGGCACTTTTTGGAATTAATAAGAATTTCTGGGCGAAAGAAATACACCAGGGGGCCACGGCCTATCCATGAGACAGGGGGCGCGCCCCCACCCTATAGGGCGCGCCCCCCTATCTCGTGGGCCCCTTGACCTCCACCGACCTCAACTCCAACTCCATATATTCACGTTCGGGGAGAAAAAAATCAGAGAGAAAGTTTCATCGCATTTTACGACACGGAGCCGCTGCCAAGACCTAATCTCTCTCGGGAGGGCTGATCTGGAGTCTGTTCGGGGCTCCGGAGAGGGGGATTCGTCGCCGTCGTCATCATCAACCATCCTTCATCACCAATTTCATGATGCTCACCGTCGTGCGTGAGTAATTCCATCGTAGGCTTGCTGGACGGTGATGGGTTGGATGAGACTTACCATGTAATCAAGTTAGTTTTGTAAGGGTTTGATCCCTAGTATCCACTATGTTCTAAGATTGATGTTGCTATGACTTTGCTATGCTTAATGCTTGTCACTAGGGCCCGAGTGCCATGATTGCAGATCTAAACCTATTATGTTTTCATGAATATATGTGTGTTCTTGATCCTATCTTGCAAGTCTATAGTCACCTATTATGTGTTATGATCCGACAACCCCGAAGTGACAATAATCGGGATACTTCTCGGTGATGACCGTAGTTTGAGGAGTTCATGTATTCACTATGTGCTAATGCTTTGATTTGGTTCTCTATTAAAAGGAGGCCTTAAAATCCCTTAGTTTCCGCTAGGACCCCACTGCCACAGGAGGGTAGGACAAAAGATGTCATGCAAGTTCTTTTCCATAAGCACGGATGACTATTTACGGAATTCATGCCTACATTACATTGATGAACTGGAGCTAGTTCTGTGTCACCCTATGTTATAGCTATTACATGAGGGATCGCATCTGGCATAATTATCCATCACTGATCCATTGCCTACGAGCTTTTACATACTGTTCTTCACTTATTTACTTTTAGTTGCTACTGTTACAACTACTACAAAAAACCAAAAACTATTATCTTTACTTTTGCTACCATTACCTTTATTATCATACTACTTTGCTGCAGATACTAAGTTATCCAGGTGTGGTTGAATTGACAAGTCAACTGCTAATAATCAAGAATATTCTTTGGCTCCCCTTGCGTCGAATCAATAAATTTGGGTTGAATACTTTACCCTTGAAAGCTGTTGCGATCCCCTACACTTGTGGGTTATCAAGACTAATTTTTGGCGCCGTTGCCGGGGAGCATAGCTCTATTCTCTGAGTCACTTGGGATTTATATCTGCTGATCACTATGAAGAACTTGAAAGACGACAGTACCAAGATTTTGCCCTCAACTACGAGGGGAGGTAAGGAACTCAACTCCTTCTGTTATTAGTAAGCTTGCAACACCTAAACCTGCTACTGCTATGAATTCTGATATGTCGCATGTTATTGATGATGCCACTTCTGCTATGCATGATGAAACTAGTTCTGTACTTGATACTACTTTGCCACTAGGTGATTTTCTTGATGAACAACCTGCTAGAGTTAGGGGGAATGAAATTATTGAAGAATCTATTATTGATGATAGTGATGATGAAGGTTCTCCCAATGATTATGTATTGCCTGTTGTTCCTGAGGGTTATGTTATGAATGAAGAAGCTGTTAGGGGAATCTTTGCTTGCAATGATAGATATGATCTTAAAAAATTATTGGCTAAATGGAAGCAGCAGTCTCTTAATGCTAGAATGAAACCTGACCCTGCTTTTGCTACTTCACCTATCTATGTTACTGATAAGGATTATGAATTCTCTGTTGATCTTGAAATTATTACTTTAGTTGAATCTGATCCTTTTTATGGCCTTGAATCTGAAACTGTTGTGGCACATCTTACCAAGTTGAATGATATAGCCACCCTCTTTACTAATGATGAGAAGTCTCGCTATTTTTATATCCTAAAGATATTTCCGTTCTCATTAAAGGGTGATGCTAAGACTTGGTATAATTCTCTTGATCCTGGTTGTGTGCGTAGTCCCCAGGATATGATTTATTACTTCTCTACTAAATATTTCCCTGCTCATAAGAAACAAGCTGCCTTGCGGGAAATATATAATTTTGTGCAAATCAAAGAAGAGAGTCTCCCACAAGCTTGGGGGAGGCTTCTCCGGTTACTTAATGCTTTGCTTGATCATCCTCTCAAGAAAAATGAAATACTTGATATCTTTTATAATGGACTAATCTATGCTTCCAAGGACTACTTGGATAGTTGTGCTGGTTGTGTTTTCAGGGAAAGAACAGTCGACGAAGCTGAAATACTATTGAATAATATGTTGACTAATGAAAATAATTGGACTCTTCCCGAGCCAATTCCTGAAGTAATTCCTGAACCAATTGAGCCAACTCCTGAGCCTATTCCTAAACCCACTCCGAAGAAGAGAGGTGTTTTATTTCTCAGTCCTGAAGATATGCAAGAGGCAAAGAAATCAATGAAAGAAAAAGGTATTAAAGCTGAAGATGTTAAGAATTTACCTTCTATTGAAGAAATACATGGTCTTAATATAACGCCTGTTGAATAACCATATTGTCTTGAAAACCCGACACAGGTACTAAAGGTAAATTCTCTCTATAGATATGATAAAGTTGAAATACCTTCTACTAAATTTCATAGCCCATGCTTAGATGAATTTGATGACTTTATGGCTAGACAAGAAAGTTTTAATGCTTATGTTGGTAGAGAGTTAAAGAATAATGCTTTCGAGATAGGACGCGTGAGCGATAATATGGCTAGAGTTAAAGGTGAACTCAAACTCATTAGCAAATATACTTCTATGGTTGCTACTCAAGCTGAGCAATACTTAAAGCTCAAAATGATTTGCTTGATGAATTAAATAATAAAAATGACTTTGCTATTAGAGTGGCTACTAGAACTGGTAGAATGACTCAGGAACCTTTGTATCCTGAAGGACACCCTAAGAAGATCGAGCAGGATTCTCAGAGAAACAATCTAGAGGCACCTTGTTCTTCTAAAAAGAAGAAAAAGAAAAATGATAGAGCTTTGCATGCTTCTAGTGAACCTACTGTAGACACACTTGAGAATCCCAATGATATTTCTATTTCTGATGCTGAAACACAATCAGGTGATGAACATGAACCTAGTGATAATGTTAATGATAATGTTCATGTTGATGCTCAACCTAGCAAAAACTATGAAGTAGGGATTGAACCTGCTGTTGATCTTGATAACCCACAATCAAAGAATCAATGTTATGATAAGAGAGATTTTGTTGCTAGGAAGCACGGTGGAGAAAGAAAACCATGGGTTCAGAAACCCATGCCCTTTCCTCCTAAACCATCCAAGTCAAAGGATGATGAGGATCGATTTTGAGCATTTTGCTGAAATGATTAGACCTATTTTCTTACGTATGCTCTTAACTGATATGCTCAAAGTAAATCCTTATGCTAAGTATATGAAGGATATCATTACAAACAAAAGAAAGATACCGGAAGCTGAAATTTCCACCATGCTTGCTAATTACACTTTTAAGGGTGGAGTACCAAAGAAACTTGGAGATCCCGGGGTACGAACTATACCATTCTCCATTAAAAGAAATTATGTTAGAACTGCTTTATGTGATCTTGGAGCCGGTGTTAGTGCTATGCCTCTCTCTTTATATCGTAGACTTGAATTGAATAAGTTGACACCTACTGAAATATCTTTACAAATGGCCGATAAATCAACTGCTATACCTGTCGGTATTTGTGAGGATGTGCCTGTTGTGGTTGCAAATGTCCCTATCTTAACGGACTTTGTTATTCTTGATATTCCTGAGGACGATAGTATGTCTATCATCCTTGGTAGACCTTTTCTTAATACTGCAGGGGCTGTTATTGATTACAACAAAGGCAATGTCACTTTTCATGTTAATGGTAATGAGCATACGGTACACTTCCCGAGGAAACAATCTCAAGTTCATAGCATCAATTCTATTGGAAAAGTTCCAACTATTATTATTGGAGATTTTGAATTTCCTCTCCCTACTGTCAAGAAAAAGTATGATATTCTTATTGTTGGGGATTTTCATATCCCCGTTGAGGTAACTTAGTGTTATTCAAAATATCTCCGGTTTCGTGTTATTCGGAATGAGTTTGTTAACAAGACTTGATCAACCTTGTTAGTGGATTCATTTTGATGATCACGAGATGGATGAAACTAGAAGGCACAACCTTCTGTACCCTCTTTTTACTTTATGTTATTTAGAATAAATAAAGCAAAAATAGTATTATCTGTCTGCTTTCTGAATTATCCGTACAATAAAAAATAGTCCGAAAATAAAAGTTCTCCAAATGCCCTGCAAATTTAGTATGATTTTTTCTGGAATATTTGAGGATTTTAGGCACTGAAATCACTGCAGGATTGGCAAGCACCAGGCCACGAGAGTGGAGGGCGCCCCCCCCCTATAGGGCACGCCCCCTATCTCGTGGGCCCCTAGTGGCCCCTCTCCACTTATACCAGCACCCACACACTTCATCTTCTACCCAAAAAAATCCCCATCCAGCTCAAGCACGAGTTCTAGCTCATTTTGCTGCGATTTTCGATCTCCTTGCTCAAAGCTCCTGTGGGGACCCCGACTCATAAGTCGTGATCACCGAATGCACGTGTACAGTGATCCCAGAGATCAATGCTCACTGAACACACAGAAGCTGAATAACAAGAGTCTTACATCCATACATACCGTCTTACACAAATTATGACCATTATGGTCAAGTCTTGAGTGTATCATCGCAGCGGAAATCTTCAACAACAACTTGGACCCATGCCATCTGCCTTAACCCTATAGGCATTCTGACGGGGAAGCGTCCTAGCTCGCACGATCGTCACCAAAGAACTCTTCGATATATCATGTCTTTCATGCCTGGCCAATAAAATAACCAGTGGCAAGCCAACGAGTACTTTGAATGTACTCGCAAGCAACCCAAGAGTGATAACAAAATAATTATGCAAAGCTCTACTGCTTAATTGGCATTGTTGCGGAAAGCTAGTTTTTCTCATGAAAGTATGATCAACATTTATCAAGGACAGGAATGCGTCTGCAACAAGCATCAGGAGGTTACAGACATCAACATCGACAAAGAGTTATGAACAACTCATGCTCAAGCTCATCGTGACTTCCTCACGAGTCACATCAATATCACCAAATGGTGTTGTTTGTCAGAAACATATGGACATAGTCTAAGCAGCACCGCCCAACTGTCCTTGACCGTGGACACGGCTATTCGAATAGTTTTACACTCTACAGAGGTTGCACACTGTACCCACAAGATCCGGGGAACTTCCGTGTCATCCACGACCCGCGATACCTCAAGTACCCGGGGTAAGCACCCGATCACTACCTTTCCCTAGACGACACTAACATGGAGTCCACTCGATTGGTAGTAACCCCCGTGCCTAACATTTCACATCATAAAGTTGTGGAGCCTCCCTCCCATATTCATCACATACCACAAGCACGGGGTACCAACGGTGTGTCCGGTGCCCTGTAAAGACAGTCATGGCCGCCCTACCTGGCACGACCCCGTCCCGAGAGAGCGCACCAACAACTCTCCCGTCACTAGTAATGCGGGCTCCAAGCTAGTATCGACCTAGGTAATCAATAATGCCCTTTCCCATATAAGGGTAGAATGCTTGCGCATGTAAGGTTGGGACAGTCGACAAATCTTAAATCTAATCCGTCTCTGTAAACAACACTTTCATCAAGCCTCAGTACACTACTTCTCCCCCAAGTAGTGACCTAGTTCATCATCATCTCCCAGGGGCATTAGTGGCACCCACTGGGCTATTTGCAAGTATGTGAAACCACACTTGGTTTCTTTCCATGCATAACCCCAACCCTTTTTACGCAGCCAACAACTATAGCACATTTCTACAACCCACCACACAACTCTAAACAAGGATAGAGTCATGATAAATGCAAGTGTCAACGGGCTATGCAACGAAGGCAAACCTAGCAAGGTTGCCATTCAAGATATCATGCATTTAACAATCACGAAAAGAAATGTTACTATGATAAAAAGGGTTCATCATGGTCAAAGGGCTGCTTGCCTGTTTTAACAAAGTCTTTGAGGTCTTCAAATATCTCTGGTCCAACTCCGAGCATTTCGTCTACTTCGTCAACTATCGTCGAAAGCAACCATAATAAGCAACACAACAAGGCAGGAAATAAAAGTGCTCTAAAAATATGAGTTGGACTTTTCTAGGATACCTCTGGTCATATGAGGGATGACCAAAGTGGTTTCATTAGGATTTGATCAATGGACATCTCTGAACATTTTGATATGATGGAACCAAGGGATTTATGGATTTGCAAGAAGTGTCCAGAAATATATATTTGGAAAATGAGCAAAGGCACCCATTTAACAAATCATGATTTTAGAAGCATCTTGGAGTTGGTTTCACTGGATTTGGAGTTCAAATGAATTCCCTATGAATTTGCAAAGTTGACAAATATGAAGAAATGGCTCATTATATTGTGGGGTACAGAAAGTATTAAGAAAAATGTTCATAAACTAAGTTATGAACTTAGAAGCATCTAGGAATTTGAATCATGGCATTTGGATCAAATTTGAGTTCTCTGTGATTTTCTAAAGTTCATCACAGAAATAGGAAAGATAGGATTTGATAAATATTTGTGAAGAAAATGTCTCTGGAAAAAGGTGCAAATAGCACCATGTGGTAGGGCATGTTTTTAGAAACTACTAGAAATTTGAATCATTGGATTTGGAGCTCTGTTGAATTATTTGTGGATTTTTGAAGTCTACTGGGAAAAGGAAAAAGGAAATGGCGGCTTTACCCTTATCATGCGCGCAAGGCGAGAGATAGGCAGCGGGCCGGCCCAGCTACTCGGCCACGCGCGCGCTGTCGACGCAGGAGGCGCACTCACGGGAGTACGCCTTCCCCGAGCGAAGGCGGTGACAGGCAGAGCCCGTCTCCACTTAACGGGGCGGGGCGAGCCCCACTAGTCAGTGGCTCAGCCTTGCTGGCTGACCGACAGGGGGGGCCCGGCTGTCGGGTTTGTCTTCAACCTCTCGCGCGGGCGCGACGGAAGACAGAGGAGGCGCCCCGACGGCGACTACCGGCGTTACAGGGCGTCTCCGGCGATGCTCCGCCCACCGACGTGCTCATGAGGCTACGCCGCATCCTCCTAGGTGCTTCACGCCCGCCGAGGAGGGCCGTAGTGTCGGCGGCTTGGATGGTCGCGGAGGAGGCCGTCGGCCATCTTTGGCCGTGAGCGCACGGTGCAGCCGGGGATGAACGGAGAGGGTATAGGGCCTTGCAGTGGTTAAATGAGGGCGCTGGTGCACCGAGGGGGAGAGGAGGGGCTCGGGGTAGGCCGAATTTAGGCGGAGCCCGATGGCTCGGCTCCGGCCATGGAGGTGGATGGAGGGCACGGGAGGAGGTGCGGATTGGTCTAGGGGGTGCACGGGAGAGAGGGAGAGCAAATGGAGCAGAGAGGAGGGCCTGGGGCGGCCTTTAGTAGCCAGCCCGTGGCTCATCGTGGACGTGGCGCACGGGTGGCCACGGCAACGGCTCGGTCGGCCAGGAGGGAGGGAGTGGGGTGGTCTACGGCGTTCGTGGGGGTGGAGTAGGGTGCCAGGAAGAGAGAGAGGGAGCGGGGAGAGGTCAGAGGCGCGCACGTGTGAGCCGCACCATTGGCGTGCTCGGGCGGCCGGTGTTTGCTAGCGCGGAGGCGCGGGGAGGAGGAGAGAGGAAGGGGACAGCGTCGTGGCATGTTGCGAACGTCGAGGCACCTCGACTGGCGCAAGGGGGAGGCTCGAGGTGGTCGGGGGACGCGGCGTCAACGGTCGAACGCCCTGCCAGGCACTCCAGAGCATGCAAATGGCCGGCACCCGCGGCTTTTTGCGTGCACCCGCGCGTCCACTTGTGTCTGGTGGTTGCAGGGGGGAGTAAACAATGCGGATATGGCATTGGATGCCCTGGGGATCCACTGGAGAGGAGAGGGAGTTGGGAGAGAGTGGAAATGCTGCTGCCCAGAGTAGAAAAGTGGAGTTCTTCCCCCCTCCATCATTGCTTACTTGGGCATAAAAGCGTCCAGGTGCTAGAGGGGGACTAGGAGAGGTTGTGGTAAAAATTAGAGTCCATGGAGATTAGTGGAAGAGGCCAAAATGGGATTTTGGTAAAGTGGCAGAAGGTGTTTGATGATGGTTTGGGCAAGTAGATGATTTCCATGTACCATGAGACTCCATAGGGTGAAATGAAACATATAATTAGGGCCTTCCACCTATTTGGAGCTCATTTGAAGAAAGTTGACAATGCAACTTTGGTAAACCCTAGAAATTAGCAGAAATGGCTTTACCAAGATTTAGTAATGCAAATCAATTCTCCTTTATGCACCACTTGGTGTAGTGTCATCATTTGAGGTTCTGAACATGCCCACAAAAGTTGAGATCAAAAGGAGAAAGTTGCCAATGTAGAGTTGTTCAAATTTGGTTCTGGGCAGGAAGGGTTTTGGGGCCCTTTGATCAATATAACTTGTCCTCCAACTTGTGCCACTTGGTCTGGATGAATTATTAGACTATTTGAGTATGTTCACAAGGTTTGAGAACATTTGGACATGTTTGGCAGTGCAAAGTTGTTCAAACTTGAAAAAGGACAGAAGTGGTTTTGAGAGGGTTTCATCGGGTTATACTGTTCTTCATGACATGAGACTTGGCAAGACCATCAAGCATGTCATATGTGACATTATAGAATTTTCTTGGAATTTTTGGAGAATATTTCCTTTGTAAATATTTCAAAAGCTTGAAATATCCAGAAAGGGTTTTTGGGTATTTGACCAATATTTTGAACATGACCATGTGTTGAAACTCTTATATATGGACAATATATGTCCTATGAGTTTTCCTAAATTTTGTCAAATATTTTTGAAGCAATAAAATAATTTTTCCCTATTAATGACCATTTCTAGCCTTAAGAAAAAGCTTTTAAATAAAATAGGAAAATAACCTTTAAAATTATATTTTTGTGGTGTCTGGGTATCCTATATCTAATAGGAGTCAAATATATTTTTGGAAAGATTTTTACTGCCCTTAATTAAGTACTTGCAGTGCAAACCTCAGTTCAAGGGTTTTTGTAAAAGTAATTTTTGAAAATACTTTTTGGCCAAATTAATTTTGTAAGAAAATACTATATTGCTCTATACACATGGCATGATCATTGGGAAAAGGTTTTGGATCAAGGAGATGAAGTATAGGAGTTGGGGGATTTATTTGATTTTTAGAGCACTTGCAAACAACACACGAAATCCAATCAAGGCAAGGTCCAAAACACTCAAAAGTTTTTTGTCAAACCACATTTTATCATGATTTATTAGCTTAAGTGTTGTGGCATGAAAATCAGGGTGTGACAGACCTACCCCCCTTACAAGAATCTCGTCCCTGAGATTCCCAGACTAGGCGCGGAAAGGAATACGGAAACTTGGATTTGGGGTAGTCTTCACGTCCTCATACTGCTTCTGCTTCTGTTTGGTGCTCCATTGAACTTGAAGTACTTGATGGTGTGGCTTCGTGTATGACGTTCTTCTTGATCCAGGTTTCTAATGGGTAGCTCGTGGTAGGTCAGATTGGGCTAGGGGTCGATGGCTCGGTGGTTAATAACCTCGTAGAGATCGGACAAGTTAGGAAGTTGGAAACACTTCTGGGGTTGTGATGCATGGAAAACATTGTGCACATCAGGTAACTCAGGTGGCAACTCCAGCTAGTAACTGTCTTCTCTTCGTCTCATAGTGATCTCCGAGGGAGTTGTTAAATCTTGGAGTGATCTCGAAGGGGGCCGATGAATCTTGGTGTGGGTCTCCTTGTCATGGAAATGCTTGGTTCCTTAAAGAGGAGTGGCTTGCAGATACACATGGTCTTTGACGCGGAAGTATACTTCTTGAAGACGGTGGTTGTTCTTCCTCCTTGGCATGGCGGTCTTCAAATGTTCCTGGACTAGCTGAACGGCTCTTCTTCCATCTTCGGGTGAACAAGTAGGTCACCAAATGAGGATGACAACTATCTTGCCTAAGCACTCCACGAGGACTTTGTTCACGGGGTACATAAAGGAGGCTGGGGAATTAGTGATGGTCACGGTTGAGTATTGGCCAAGGTCTTATCGATCTAGAGCCAAAACCCAAGGTCAGGATCCGACCATGTTGTGGCTTGGTAGGGCATAAGGGTTTCAAGGATTCTAGTGTGCGAGTGAATGTTCATCATCCCATCCTTGAGCACAGTTTCTGAGATGCCAATACTTCTACCTAGTCTTCACCTCATATTACCAAAAGAATCATCTCGTATAGGTCAACTCCAATCATCACTCATGTGATTCATATCCTCATGGCTCCCAAGGGGTGGTCTAATAAATCTATACATGTCAACTATCCCCGAACTCATATGTATGTCTACCCCTAAAAATCCATGGGTAGAACATATAAGCTGCTAAGCTTGAACGTGATAATCCAAGTGCTCATCATATTCCTCCAAGGTCCATGCTAGTGCATCTCTATCCTAAGGAAACACGTCGTATGCCACTCAAAAATCTTGTTTCCTTTTCCATGAATCAACTCCAACAACCTGTTAACTTCCATTGATCACTACATAATCCATTAATTCTACAAACCCAACGCCTATGCTGGTGTTCCACATGATCTCCTAAAGTCCTCATAATCCCCAATACTTGAAAGGGCTGCCTTACTATAGTCAGTCCCCAAATTCCCGTTATTGTGATCTAGTAATACTCCAAGGTCAAGCTCACAAATATGCCTAAATAAACTTCGACAATTAGTCCAATCTCCTAGTTTATCATCCACCGAGAAACATGGTATCATGATCGAGATCATCAGTCTAAATCCAATTTACTCCGAACCATGTAGACTTACTCACCACCTATACTCAACTAGGATCACCTATTTAAATCCAAACCTCATGTCCAACGAGAAATCCTACATGTTTCCCCCCAAGTCATTTACGTAATATCAACTCTCGCCTATCAATATCCCATGGCTAAATTTAAATCCAAATACTTCCAAGAATTCCAGCTTGCGAACACAATTATCCTACTAAATCCAATTTACTCAGGGGTAATGAAAGCTATGCTACTCTATAATCATGATCCCACCAAGTTCATCACCAACATGGTAGCCTCATAATCCACCAAATAGTCTCGAACGATTCCTCAAAGTCATTGATATAAACTCACCAAGTCATTTGTCCTCTGTTCCTATATCCTTAAATTGGTCTTCCCTATGGCATCGTCAGTTATGGTGCTATCTTAGGATGATAATGTGCTCGTTCACTATGTCCACTAGTTCCCCAATGAACCCAGTGGTAAGCAAGGTGACGGAGGCTTAACAGGTTCTCTTGCAATTCTATGGGTTAAGCACATGGTTAAGGTTTCGAGCTGGGGTATCTCATGAAGTCTCGAAGGGTCTAGGAATGGGTTCCTAATCTTGAGGAGTAGACATAACGCTACTGGGTTGCACTTGGTCGAGGAGGCTGCAACAAAAGTCTCCAGTGCTCGTTGGTTGTTGAAGTAGAATCCATGGTGTATCTTGTCTTGCTTGTCTTCAGTTGAGGAGAGGGATGAGAGGGAAAAGTAGCATAGAGGAGGGATGCCTAAAGGGGTTTTATGGTGCAAGTGCAAACAAACAAGTGCCAAAAAGGGCCAACCACAAACAACAAAATAAGGCAGGTGATATAGTCGCGTACTTGTTGCCTAGGGCAAAAGTGCGACCTATCTCAAAACACAAACAAATAAAAACAAGCAACACCCAGTCATGGTTCTATTCGAACTATCATACGGACTCGACTGCGCATAGGGGGTTCACGACTCATCCTACCCTAGGGATTCTCGGACTCAGTAGTCGTGCCTTGTGCCTCATGCAGTCTTCTGAGTTTTCCTCAGGTGTTGCTACGTCTCTTGTAGCTGTTCGATGAAACAATCCGGGTTGAGCCTGAAGATTCTTCAACAACTTCTCGCCTGTTGAAGTGATGGGGTGAAGGTGGCTCCTCGTAACTGGCATTGACTTGGTCTTCTATTGTCTTCTTAATCACGATGATCCCTTTTTGTCTTCTAAGCCGTCGATGGTACCAGGTAGGTAATCCTTTATGCAATGACATTATCAAGGCGTAATAGAAGTCCATCATGTCGGTTACGTTGATGACAACATCGACACCAAGAGCGGGGGATGAGGAGAACCGTTTTCCTGCTTACTATGGTGAGGCGGACCAAATGGCTAGGTTCTCATCCATCGGTGGTTGCCGATACAACAACGGTAGTGACAGGGTTACTCTATTAGCGATGTATATCATGATCTTGCATATTCTATGCCCTGATCATCGTAGGCTAAGGTTGCATCATCTTGGGGCAGTGTCAAGGGTGTCACCATCTCCTGGGTCTTCAGGTCCTCATTCCTCGAGGATGTATCTTCTGTTGGAATCATCTTGTTGTGATGTCGCCAATCTTGTGTTCAGGAGATGTGGGTGAATGTCTGGCAAGACATCTTCCTCCTAGATTATCCACGAGGATTGCAAGGAATCCAGTGGTCAGGGGCATAAGGGTTCTAGCGACCAAAGGTTTTGAAGGGGAAGAGGAAAGTATATCTTAGTTTTTTGAAAAACTAAGAGGAGAAGAGAAGTATAAACAGTTTTGAAAACTAGTAGTAGTTTTGGAAATAGTTTTACCCTAACTAACGACCATGCTAACTAAGGCTTCCTACAGTCAGGATGGCTCTGATACCAGCTCTGTGGGGACCCCGACTCATAAGTCGTGATCACCGAATGCACGTGTACAGTGATCCCAGAGATCAATGCTCACTGAACACACAGAAGCTGAATAACAAGAGTCTTACATCCATACTGTCATGGGAACGAACACCTATGGGGCAGGGCCCCTTTTCGGTCCGGCGGGAAGCGGGGATCGCACGAAGAGCGGATCGAGGCGAAGCACGCGAGCGGTTTTACCCAGCTTCGGAGCTCTCCGGAGAGATAAAACTCCTACTGCTGCTTTGTGATTCTATTATGTTCTTACTCGAGAGCGTGAGCGTTCTCTAGTTTCGAATGTTCCGAACCCCCCTCTTCCCTACGTTGCGCATGGGCCTCCTTTTATATGCTAAAGGGGTCACCGACAGGTGGCAACGTAGGCGAGGGTAAAAATGTAAAAGATATGGTTGGTACAACTACTTGTACAGTGCACCCTACCTAACTCTGACGGCAGGGGACAAAGGCATTAAATGCCCGTCCGAGTCGCCCAAACAGTGCAGAAAAGCGACCGTTAGGGGCGCCACCGCTTGTCACGATGGCCATCTTGTCATCTCCGCTTGCCACCTCGCTCCACTGGCTTCACAGCTCCTTGCCACGCGCGCCTGGGAAGGTCTCAGGGCGACACGTGGGTCGGTGCGCTGGAGCGCGGGCGCAAAGTGGTAGCTTCGCTGCGGCAAGCGCCTTGCCGCGGTTGTTGTCTTGTCGCGCCCAGAAGCTTGTCGCTCGCCGGGCCTCGCCGGGGCACGAGGCGCGTCGCGGCAAGTTCCTTGAAATGCCTTGGTTCGCCTTCCTGGCAAGCTCCTCTTGCCGGGGCCTTGTCCTTCCCGGCAAGCTCCTCTTGCCGGGGCCTTGTCTTCTCAGCTAAAACACTTTGTTCTTGAATGGATCCAAGGGAACCAACGGAGGACCTTGGCGGTCGCCCGGCAAGCCTTGCCGCGGGGTGCTGCGACTGCCCGTGCACAAGTTCGGGATACTAGGGTACCCCAACTCTAGTACACCGACAGGAGCCCCCGGGCCTGGGCCACACACAGTGCCGAGCGCTGTTGGGCCAGGCCCAAAACAGGGCACGGGCATGCGCGGGCCTGGGTTATGCCGGATCTAACTCCGTATCCACTGCGCCCTCCCGTAATGGCACGCGTCGAATGCGGCGTCGTGGGAGAGATCGTGGGTGGTTCTTTATTCGGAAAAAGCGTAACGTTCGCCTCCTCCTCTTTATAAGCAGGGGAAATAGGGGCAGTTCCCCCACCTTCGCCATTTGCTGTTCCAATCCTCAGAAATCTCCGCCGCTCCCCTCCGCTTCCACTGTTGAAAGAGAGCAGCGCTCTGCCCCCCATCGCCACCGGCGCCACCGACACCGTCGATCTCCCCCACCACCCCCGCCATGGCTCCGAAAGACGGAAAGGGGAAGGCCGTGAAGGCCGTGAAGTCGATCGAGGCGCAGCGGCTCGAGGCGCTGTGGAAGGAGCGGGCCACTTTCCCCTCTGAGCTCTCCGCGAAGGAGCTGAGGGAGTGGTACTATCTCTTTTGGTCGACGGAGACGCGAGCGCATCTGCACACGAAGGTACTCTCCGCCGTCACTACGAAAAAAACTCCGGTTGGTGGATACCCTTTCTTCCCCTTGTTCTTCTACTGCGGGCTTTGCCCGCCCTTTTCTGAGTTTTTCTGTGATATCATGAACACCTACGGGTTTCATCTCCTTGACTTCACCCCCAATGCCGTTCTGACCATGGCAGTTTTCGCACATCTCTGCGAAAACTTTGTCAGAGTCCACCCAAACGTAGCCCTCTTCCGCCATTTCTTTATGCCTCGTGTTGAGAGAGGGGAGCCTCTTGCCGGCGGGATCGCCTGGATCTCGCGAGCCAGCAAGAAGGAGACCTATCTGGAGGGGGGGCTCCGTAGCAAATGGGATGAGTGGAGAGCAGATTGGTGCTGGGTCGTAGAGGAGAACCCGCAGCCATTTACCGCTCTGCACCAAGCCCCAGCAATGCGCGGCGGCGATTGGAGCGCCCTGGCCGCGGACGACGACAAGCTGAAGATCGCCACCACCCGGATCTTGCGCCTCAGGCTTGCCGGGTTGACTGTGGGTGCCGTTGGCGCGGATTTCCTTCGCCGCCGCATCGCCCCCTGCAAGAGAGGAGGAGACCCGCCTGGGAATTCGGGGGCCCGGCGGATATTATGAGGCTGCGTCCGGGCCTCAACTTCAATTTTACCGTCTTGGAATTGGACGGGATACTCAAGGAGCTGTTCAAGCACGACCCTCAGCATCCCGAGTGGTTTAGGTTGCCGGCGGGTGTCGTCCCGCTGTGCAACAATTCTTCGCTCGACCGCATCCGCGCCATGATGCCGCAGTGCGATTCGCACGGGATCGTTCCAACTTGGCAAGAGCCTGCGGACGACGTTGTGCAGCAGTTCTTCGATGGCCTGGTGGAAGTGGTGGTCAACGCCGATGAAAAGAAGCTCCTCACCCGCGACACCACCGAGCAGGAGATGCAGCGCATTGCCACCAGGGCGGAAAAGGCGGCGGCAGCCGCAGCCGCGGGTGAGTTCGGGTTCACCGTGGATGAGGCAGAGGCGGCAGCGGCGGCAAGCCTTGCTGAACGGGAGTGGCCCGAAGGCGAAGAAGAGCTTGCCGCGCCTGACGCCGAGTCGAGCGAGCCCACCAAGGGTGCGAGTGGTCCGCCATCTCCAAGCAACTTGCCGCAAACGGGGCCCCCAGCACAGCCCCCAGCTCCACCAAGAAGGCGTCTCCGCAGGGCCGGGGACGCAGCAGGATGGCAGACGGGCCAACAGCCGCAGCGCCGCGCGACGCGCTCCGGCGCGACAAGAACTATTGCCGCGGGAGCACCTCATGTCGCCCCGGCAACTAGAGCGGGGTCGTCCCGGGTCGCTGCCGCAGCCCCGCCAAGCGGCCAAGGGATCCTACTCCTCCGCCTCGTCGCGCCGGAGGCGGCCCGAACTTCGACCTCTCCGCACTCAGCTCCGACGAGGACGAAGAAGAAGAGTAAGACCCTCTTGTTGTACTTGTAGTTCTTCAATTTGTTGTTCTTGTCTTGCATCTGATCTGATTTACTCTGGACTCACTCCGTTTCAGGACGCTGGCCCAGAGGGCGGCGAAGAGGGCCAAGGCTCCGGTGGTTGTCATTGAGGACGAGCCCACCGCGACAGCAGGAGGCGCGCCCGAGACCACCTTGCCGGACCCGGCCACTACTCCGCAAAGCAGCCCCCAGTGTAAGTACATGGTTTCCTTTCTGCTGTTAGCCGTGCATGAGCGCTCTTTCTTTGCTAGCATCTAACTGTTGGTTTGTTTGTGTAGGAGCAGAATAGCTTCACCAGGAGGGTTCGGGAACCTCCTCCGACGTGCCATCCGCTTCAACCACACCGCCAAGAGGGGATTCCCCGACAAGGGAGCATTCTCTGGCAAGGGAGAAATCTCCGGCAAGGGAGGAGTCTCCGGCAAGAGAGGAGTCTCCGGCAAGGGGCAGCACCAGCGACCCCCCGGGGGTGGAGCCCATGACTGTGGATCCCAGGACAGGTAATCCTTCTTGCCCGAAACTTCCATTGAGTTCTTCTTCTGATTTTCTTTTTGATCTTTTGCTTGACTTTTCTCCCTCTTCCGGCTCTCAGATCCGCCTTCCACGGAGCCGATGGAGACCGAGGCCACCAGCGGGGAGAGCGCGCGCGGCAACACTGACGATGCCGCCGCCACCGAAGAAGAGGTCGGCGCTGATGATCCTGCCAACAAAGAGGCCGCCAAGGCTGCTGGCACAGGAGCTGGCGAGGGGTCCGGCGATCGCACTGACGACCCTGAGGGCGCAGGAGCACAAGGCGCTACGCCGACCGCTGACCCAGCCACCGCTGACGCAGTGCCAGGCTCCGAAGAGCCCCAGCCCGGCGCCTACTTGAAGGCCGGCGACGGTGTATTCATCAAGCTTCCCTGGGCTTCAAGCTCCGGGCGCCGGTTGAAGGAGAAGCTTTCGACAGGGAGGTGCTCGCCTCCGCCGGGCTGACGCTGGTTGACGCGCCAAGCAGCAGCAGCGGCGAGTCTGAGGAGGAGCAGCTGCTCCGGAAGCTGGTGTCGCTCTACCGCGCCCGACAAGCCAAGGTGGAGTCCCGGGAAGCACTTGTCGCGTAGGCGGGAGCAGACATTGAGAAGCGCGCGGAGGAGCTCCGGGAACGCAACCAAGAAGCTCTCCGGTCCATTAGAGGAGAGGGCGCAGCTTGTCGAGGTGCGGAAGGCCTTCATTCTTGAGAAGGCCGAAGCCGAAGAGCAACAGCGGCTCGCCGCTGAGGAGCTATCTGTGCAGGAAGGTGAGCTGGCGCAGCGGAAGGTCAATCTTGACAGCCATGAGGAAGATCTTGCTGCGCGCGAACAAGCACTTAGCGGGGCTCTCCAGGAGGCGAAGGACGCTGCTGCGGCTGCTGAGGCCGCCAAGAAGGAACTGGAGACAAAAGTGGCGCGGCTGGAGGCCGATCTTAAGGCGAACGGCGAGGAGCTCGTCGTGCTCAAACGTGAGCGCGAGAAGGATGCTCGCGCTCACGGCGAGCTGCAGGGTCAGCTTGCTGAAAAGGGAAAGGAGTTGAGCGCCACCAAAGACTCCAATGCTGATCTCGAGCTGAAGCTGGCCACACTGACCCAAGCGCTGGACAGCGCCAAGGAGCAGGAGGCGACCTTGAAGGAGGAGATCAAGGCCAACGAAGAGCTGCTAACGAGGGCCGCTGAGACTCAAAACACCTTCAGGGCTACAGTGGAACTCTGGACAGAGGGCCTCGTGAACATCGCTGCAGTCATCGACGAGGAGCTGGTGCAGCTGGGGGTGGAGGGTCTCGGATACTCCTCCGACGAGAACCTCCAGCCCAGCGCCAAGCTCACTCTGTTCTTCAAGGGCGTGGCGACGGCTCTCCAGCGGCTCCAAGAGAAGATCCCAAAGCAGCTAGCCGACGAGTTGCGCACGATCTGCGCCAGAGTCCTGGAGAAGGTGTTGGTGAAGGTGGCCTTCCGCAACCCAGGCCTCAACCTCACCAACGTCCTCAAGAAGCTGCCGGCGGACGCTGATCTAGACGCGCTCAAGGCCCTTGTCGCACCCATTGTGGACAAGGTGAACGAGGTCAAGAGGGTTGACGGCGGCCATGTAGATTAGGCCGCCCGCTTTTTTCCTTTTCTTGTCGCTGCTGACCATGTTACAAGAACATTCCATTAGAGCCGCGACAAGCTATTTTGTAATATAACTTTATTCTGGGTATCGAAAACTATGTTATTTCCTCTACTTGATCCCTTCCTTCGTATGTTTTTGCCCTACGTTTTCAGGGAACTTGTCGGCGCGGGCACCCTTGCCGCGAGCGCTGAGTGCGGAACATCAATAGCCTGCTGGCGGTGCCGCTGCCGACAAGAAACCTTGTCGCAACTAGTCACAGCACGCTTAAGTTGTTGAGCGGACTCGAAACAAAGTAAGGGCGCAACTAGCTACGAGTTGGTTCCTACGCGCACATGTTTTCCATACAAAGCCCGGTCGTTCAAGGAAGATAACTTAAAAAAATTTAAAACTAATTACTCAAACTTTGGCAACTTAGCTTTTCTGTCGTTTGCTTCCCGGCAAGGAACTTTTCTTGAACGATGCCTGGTCCATACCATTATCTTCTCCTCCCCCCCCGGCAAACTTGTGTGCGAGGGAATCTTCCTTCTCTTTGAGAAAAAGAAAGAAGAGAAAATAAAGATATGGAGCCTTACGGCTCGTTATTGCTTACCCGGGGCAAGTGCTGCACAGGGTGTCAGATAATACATGCAAAAGAAAAATGGAAAGCATGAAATTGACAGGATGTGCGGAGCACATGAGCTTTATTTATGCACAGGGTCTGCGCCTGGCTTTGTACAAAGGATTACATGCAACAGCGACAAGACTTGTACAAAAGGTGGCTGCCGGAAGAGGTTCCGGCAACCGCGCCTTACGGGTAAAACTTACGAAGATGCTCCATATTCCAGGAGTTGCTCACCGGAGTGCCATCTTCGGTCTCAAGGCGGACAGCACCAGGCCTAGTGACTCGTTTCACCTGGTAAGGGCCTTCCCACTTCGGCATCAACCCTTTAGAATTCTTGGCAGACTGAACGCACCGAAGAACAAGGTCACCTTCCTCGAGACTTCTGGCATTAACCTTGCGGCTATGGTAGCGGCGCAAAGCTTGCTGGTAGCGAGCAGCACGTACAGCAGCCTGAAGACGGTCCTCCTCAAGGAGCAGCGCGTCATCTTGTCGCAGCTGCTCTTGCTCGAGCTCATCATAAGCGAGCACTCGAGGCGACCCGTATACGAGTTCCATGGGGAGAACTGCCTCTACTCCGTAGACGAGAGCGAAAGGTGTCTGGCCAGTGGCTCGATTTGGCGTCATCCTGATCGACCAAAGAACCACCGACAGCTCCTCGATCCAGTTTTTTCCGCACTTGTGCAGCCTATCTAAAGTCCTGGTCTTGAGCCCGCGCAGCACTTCAGCATTTGCCCTCTCCGCTTGACCGTTGCTTCTCGGGTGAGCAACAGAAGCAAAGCAGACCTTGGCGCCAAGATCTTGGACGTACTGCATGAAGGTGCGGCTCATGAACTGCGTGCCGTTGTCGGTGATGATCCGGTTAGGGACCCCGAAACGGCAAACAATTGACCTGAAGAACTTGACTGCTAACTGTGCTGTCACCTTCCTCACTGCTTCTACTTCCGGCCACTTTGCAAACTTGTCGATTGCAACGTACAAGTACTCAAAGCCCCCGACAGCTCGGGGAAAGGGGCCGAGGATATCGAGCCCCCAGACCGAAAATGGCCAGGATAAGGGGATCGTCTGGAGAGCTTGAGCTGGCTGGTGTATCTGCTTGGAGTGGAACTAGCACGCTTCACACTTGGTTACTTGTGTAGTTGCATCCTGGAGGGCTGTCAGCCAAAAGAAACCTTGCCGGAACGCCTTGCCGGCAAGTGCTCTTGCGCCAATGTGGTGACCACATATGCCTCCATGTATCTCTGCCAACAGCTCTTGTCCATCCTCCCGGTTGATACACTTCAATTTCACTCCGTTGAATCTTCTTCTGTACAGTGTGTCGTCGACAAACTGGTACACACTTGATTGCCGGGCTACTTTTTCCGCTTCTTCTTGCTCTTCGGGAAGTTCTCCTGTTTGGAGGAAACGGACAATCTGCTGTGCCCACACCGGAGCTTGTGGCTCGACAACAAGGACTAAAGGCACATATGCTGCTGCGGGAACATCAGCTTCTACGGCCAGAACCTGCGGTTCGGCCGGAGCTTGACGTTCCCCGGCAAGCTTGCCGGAGCAAAACTTGTCGGGAGTGTCTGCTTCAACGAGACAAACCCTAGGGTTTGTCGGAGCAGACTTCTCCTCAGCACTCTTGGTGTTGAACTTGAGGACCTTCTTGGCGGCGGCTTCGGGGAGCTCTACCGGAAAGTAGTCACCGGAAATCGACTTTCTCTTCTTGTTCTGTCCAGTTGACGGTGTTACGGATGGTTGAGTCAGCTTGAGCACAAAGATCCCTGGTTCCACAGGTAACTTTAGTGCAGCGCACTTTGACAGGCCATCGGCAATGTCGTTCTCGGCTCTTGGCACATGCTCCATCTGCAGGTCGTCAAAGTGCTCTTCTAGCTTTCTCACTTCATCAACGTAAGCTTCCATCAATGGACTCTGATAATTCTTGTTTACTTGGCGGACGACAAGTCACCCCTGACTATGAGCTTATTAATCCCAAGGTCTGTCGCGATCCTGAGACCGGCAAGCAAACCCTCATACTCGCAGTATTGTTTGTTGCTTGCTCCCTGGGAAAGTGCATCTGGACCACGTACTTGAGGTGCTCTCCAGTGGGTGCGACAAGCAGCACGCCCGCACCGGCGCCTTGCAGCGAGAAGGCACCATCAAAGTACATCAGCCACTCTTTGCTTGCTTCCTTGACGGCGATGCTCGTTTCCGGAATTTCTTCATCTGGCGTTGGCGTCCACTCTGCTATAAATTCTGCCAATGCTCGGCTCTGGATAGTTGAAGTGCTTTCAAACTTGAGGCCAAAGCTTGACAGTTCCAGTGCCCACTCGACAATCCTGCCTGTTGCTTCTGGATTCTGCAGTATCCTTTTCAGCGGAAAGCGAGTGACAACTGTGATCTCGTGTTCTTGGAAGTAATGGCGCAGCTTTCTCGAGGCCATAAGAAGGCCGAAAAGAAATTTCTGCACACCAGAGTACCTCGATCTAGCCCCCTGCAGGAGGGAGCTGACAAAGTAAACCGGGCGCTGCACCATCTTCTTCTGCACCTCCTTACATGCCTGCGCAGATCCATCCTTGTCGGGACTACAGCTTGTCCGCGAAGCCCCCTGCTTGTCGCTGGATGTACTTGTCGTGGTTGCTGGCTCGTCATCCGCCTCCCTCTCCGCCACTAACGCAGCACTAACCACTTGATTAGTTGCCGCTAAATACAACAGCAACTTCTCTTGTGGCCTAGGTGCGACAAGTGTTGGAGTGGAGGATAGGTATCTTTTCAAGTCCTGCAGCGTAGCCTCCGCTTCCGGAGTCCATTTCATTGGACCTGCCTTCTTCAATATTTTGAAAAACGGCAGGGCGCGCTCAGCAGACTTAGAAATAAACCTGCTGAGAGCAGCCATGCAACCGGCAAGCCTTCGTACATCCTTAGGCGCTTCGGTGCTTCAATCTGCTCAATGGCTCTGATCTTGTCGGGGTTGGCTTCAATTCCTCGCTGACACACAAAGAACCCGAGAAGCTTGCCGGAGGGAACTCCAAACATGCACTTCTCGGGGTTGAGTTTGAGGTTGATCTTGCGCAGATTTGCAAAGGTTTCATCTAAATCTTGTATCAGGGTTGCTTTGTCCTTGCTCTTGACCACTATGTCATCCATGTAAGCTTCCACATTTCTGTGTAACTGTGGCTCAAAAGCGTCGTGGACTGCCCTTGCAAATGTTGAACCAGCATTCTTTAATCCGAAAGGCATCCGTACGAAACAGTAGGTGCCACACGGAGTAATGAATGTGGTCTTCTCCTCATCCTCTTCTGCCATGAAGATCTGATGATATCCTGAGTATGCATCAAGAAATGAAAGCAAATCACATCCGGCCGTGGAGTCAACAATCTGGTCAATGCGCGGCAAGGGAAATGGGTCTTTGGGACAAGCTTTATTAACATCAGTAAAGTCAATACAAAGCCTCCATTTCCTGTTTGCCATGCGCACGACTACAGGATTGGCCAACCACGTAGGATGGAGCACTCCTCTGACGAGGCCTGCTCCTTCCAGTTTCTTGATTTCTTCCGCAATGAATTCTTGGCGCTCCACTGCTTGTTTCCTGACTTTCTGCTTGACGGGCCGCGCGTGAGGACAGACGGCAAGGTGGTGCTCAATTACTTTCCTGGGAACACCGGGGATGTCAGACGGTTGCCATGCAAACACATCGACATTCGCCCGCAGGAAACCAACGAGCGCGCTTTCCTATTTAGGGTCAAGCGTGGCACTGATGGTGAAGGTACCACCAGTGCCGTCCTCCTTGGCGGACACCTTCTTGGTCTCTGGTGAGGTTGCCTTTGCCTTCTTGCACTTGCCGGTGGAGCTCGATGGTGCCTCCTCGACGGTAGCGCAGCACTCCGAAGAGGTGCGCTTGCCGGAGTGGGCATTAGAGCTCTTGCCGGACTTGGTCTTCTTCTTCCCTCCGGGAGCTTCAGCGGCAAGTGTCTTGCGATCTGCTGCAGCTGCTACTTCCCGGTATATCTTGTCGGTGCAGATAAGAGCATCCTTCTTGTCGCCAGGGACAGAGATGACACTTATCGGACCCGGTATCTTCAGCACGTTGTACGCATTTTGAGAGGCGGCCATGAACTTGGTGAGTGCTGGACGGCCGAGTATCCCATTGTAGGGCAACGGGAAATCAGCAACGTCAAAAGTGACCCTCTCAGTCCTGAAGTTGAGCTCACTGCCAAATGTTACCGGCAACGTGATCTTCCCTTTCGGCTTGCTCCTTCCCGGGTTGATTCCTTGGAATACCGGTCTCTTCGAGCTCACTGTCAGGGATCTGCAGCTTCTGGAGTACCGCGGAGGAGATCAAGTTCAAGCCGGCCCCGCCGTCAACTAGCATCTTTGTGACGTTGAGGTTGCGGATAGTTGGTGAAACTAACATCAGCAAGCACCCGACCGCAGTTATGCGATCAGGGTGGTCCTCAATATAAAAAATGATAGACGTGCTGGACCATTTGAGAGGCTTGCGTGATTCGACGGGTGGTTCTGCTGCATTGACTTCCCGCACCCACTGTTTGAGTTGGCGGTGTGAAGTATGCAGAGAAGCACCGCCGTCAACGCACAAGACCTCTTGGCTTTCTGAAACTCCTGCTCGTCAGCCTCGTCATCATCCATACCATCATCTTCGTCTTCATCTTCATCCTTGTCGCGGCCGCGGGGAGGCCTATCTCCTTGCCGCTTCTTGGCCTTGCCGCGGCGTCCCCCCCGGCCGGGACGTTTCTTGCCGGCTCCTCCAGCACCTTCCTGGGTCTTCTCCTTGTCGCGTCACTCGTACTTAGATTTCTGCTGTTCAACAAGCTGCTCAACCTTCTTAAAGTTCTGGAGATCATGGCCCTTGGTGCGGTGAATCTTGCAATATTGCTTGCCGGAGCCGTCCTGCTTGTCGGCGGCCGCCACAGCCTCGCCGGAGCTAGCGGCTTTGGCTTTGTCGGCGCCACCTCCGTTGCCGGACTACTCAACAACTAGCACGTCTTTGCCTTTCCTCCTTCTGTTGTTCCGCCGCCGGTTTTTCCTTGCCGGGGCGGCATCCTCACTGTCAGATCCTCCTGCTCCTGTGTTCTCTCCGGGGAGTTTCCTCCCCTCCTCAGCACGTGCACATCTGTCGGCTAGGGCATACAACTCACTGACGTCCCTGATCTTGCACATCGCCATCTCCTCCCTCATCCTGCGGTTTCGCATGTTCTGATGGAACGCACTGATGACCGCGACAGGGTGGACGTCTGGGATGTTGCGCTGCACTTGGCTGAATCTCTGAATATACTTGCGCAGGGGCTCTCCTTCCTTCTGGGCGAGCAGGTGAAGATCACTCTCCTGGCCATGGGGCTTGTGGCCGCCTGTAAAGGCGCCGACAAACTGATGGCACAAATCTGCCCAGGAAGATACGGAGTTGTCCGGCAAGTGCATGAGCCAGGACCTGACGTTGGGCTTGAGCACCAGCGGGAAGTAGTTGGCAAGGATCTTCTCATCGTGCCCCCAGCAGCTTGCACCGCAATGGTGTAGATGCTGAGGAACTCCGACGGATGCAACCTGCCGTCGTACTTCTCTAGCACATCTGGCTTGAAATTCTTTGCTCTGGGCCACTGGACTTGCCGCAGCTCACGGGTGAACGCAGGGCAACCTACCACGTACGGCAAGTCGCCTGGCTCCCCGGGCGCATGCATGTCGACAGTGGGCCCAGCGTGCTGGTCTGATTGACACCGCGCTTCTCTTCGACGCTCGATGCGAGTACGAGCATCCTCCTGCTGTCGTTCCTGAAGAACTTGGCGCTGATCGCGACGAGCTCACGGATCCGACGATGCGGTGGAGTCGCTGTCTAGGTTGACCCGTCGAGTCGGCGATCTTGGCCTTCGGGGCGGGGAGTGCACGGTGGTTGCACCCCCGCCAGTCTTGTCGCCATCAGCCTGCGCCTGGGCGTCTTGCCACGGCTTCGATGTGCTCGGTTGCCGGGGAGTGTCGCCGTTGGTGAAGCCGATGCGACTCTGAATTGTGGCCCTCCAATCGTCGATCTTGTCCGGCGCTGGAGGATAATCCAGGAGCAGTTGAGCTCGAGCCAACGCTTCTTCTTGAGTCTTTGGTGGTGGTGGCGAACGGTGCGAGGAGCGGGATATGCTCGAACTTCTAACCGTGTTAGAACGAGCAGCATCTCGTCCAGGCGACCGTGCCACGCTCGTGCGAGCATGTTGGCGTGCATGCTGGCCTTGAGCGTCCCGAGATCCACCAGCTTGGCGTTGTTCCAACGCGAGTATGGTACTGCGGGCACCATGACGCTGTCGGTCCCGTGCCTCCTGAGATGGGTGCGGTGCGTGTACGGACGCCGAGGTTTGTGCAGCCTTGTCCTTGGACCTGGCGGCATCATGAGCTCCCTCGTCGGCGCCCGTTCCTCTGCCGGCGTCTACCCCACCACCCGTTTGCTCTGGTGGCGGTGGAATCGACGCGGACGGACCAGCCACCTCTGAAGTCTTCTTCTTCGGTGGCATGTCGATGAAGATGATGAGGATGTGGCTCGCGTGAACGCCGGATCAGGTTCACACAACCTCGACGCCCCCTACCTGGCGCGCCAAAGATGTCGTGGGAACGAACACCTATGGGGCAGGGCCCCTTTTCGGTCCGGCGGGGAGCGGCGATCGCACGAAGAGCGGATCGAGGCGAAGCACGCGAGCGGTTTTACCCAGCTTCGGAGCGCTCCGGAGAGATAAAACTCCTACTGCTGCTTTGTGATTCTATTCTGTTCTTGCTCGAGAGCGTGAGCGTTCTCTAGTTTCGAATGTTCCGAACCCCCCTCTCCCCTACGTTGCGCATGGGCCTCCTTTTATATGCTAAAGGGGTCACCGACAGGTGGCAACGTAGGCGAGGGTAAAAATATAAAAGATATGGTTGGTACAACTACTTGTACAGTGCACCCTACCTAACTCTGACGGTAGGGGACAAAGGCATTAAATGCCCGTCTGAGTCGCCCTAACAGTGCAGAAAAGCGACCGTTAGGGGCGCCACCGCTTGCCACGATGGCCATCTTGTCATCTCCGCTTGCCACCTCGCTCCACTGGCTTCACAGCTCCTTGCCACGCGCGCCTGGGAAGGTCTCAGGGCGACACGTGTGTCGGTGCGCTGGAGCGCGAGCGCAAAGTGGTAGCTTCGCCGCGGCAAGCGCCTTGCCGCGGTTGTTGTCTTGTCGCGCCCGGAAGCTTGTCGCTCGCCGGGCCTTGCCGGGGCGCGAGGCGCATCGCGGCAAGTTCCTTGAAATGCCTTGGTTCGCCTTCCCGGCAAGCTCCTCTTGCCGGGGCCTTGTCCTTCCCGGCAAGCTCCTCTTGCTGGGGCCTTGTCTTCTCGGCTAAAACACTTTGTTCTTGAATGGCTCCAAGGGAACCAATGGAGGACCTTGGCGGTCGCCCGGCAAGCCTTGCCGCGGGGTGCTACGACTGCTCGTGCACAAGTTCGGGATACTAGGGTACCCCTACTCTAGTACACCGACACATACATACCGTCTTACACAAATTATGACCATTATGGTCAAGTCTTGAGTGTATCATCGCAGCGGAAATCTTCAACAACAACTTGGACCCATGCCATCTGCCTTAACCCTACAGGCATTCTGACGGGGAAGCGTCCTAGCTCGCACGATCGTCACCAAAGAACTCTTCGATATATCCTGTCTTTCATGCCTGGCCAATAAAATAACCAGTGGCAAGCCAATGAGTACTTTGAATGTACTCGCAAGCAACCCAATAGTGATAACAAAATAATTATGCAAAGCTCTACTGCTTAATTGGCATTGTTGCGGAAAGCTAGTTTTTCTCATGCAAGTATGATCAACATTTATCAAGGACAGGAATGCGTCTGCAACAAGGATCAGGAGGTTATAGCTCATGCATAATTATTAGACATCGAGACTTCCTCACGAGTCACATCAATATCACCAACATCTCATGCTCAATATCACGAGTCACATCAATATCACGAGTCACATCAATATCACCAAACGGTGTTGTTTGTCAGAAACATATGTACATAGTCTAAGCAGCACCACCCAACTGTCCTTGACCGTGGACACGGCTATTCGAATAGTTTTACACTCTGCAAAGGTTGCACACTGTACCCACAAGATCCGGGGAACTTCCGTGTCATCCACGACCCGCGATACCTCAAGTACCCGGGGTAAGCACCCGATCACTACCATTCCCTAGACGACACTAACATGGAGTCCACTCGATTGGTAGTAACCTCCGTGCCTAACATTTCACATCATAAAGTTGTGGAGCCTCGCTCCCATATTCATCACATACCACAAGCACGGGGTACCAACGGTGTGTCCGGTGCCCTGTAAAGACAGTCATGGCCGCCCTACCTGGCACGACCCCGTCCCGAGAGAGCGCACCAACAACTCTCCCGTCACTAGTAATGCAGGCTCCAAGCTAGTATCGATCTAGGTAATCAATAATGCCCTTTCCCATATAAGGGTAGAGTGGTTGCGCATGTAAGGTTGGGACAGTCGACAAATCTTAAATCTAATCTGTCTCTGTAAACAACACTTTCATCAAGCCTCGGTACACTACTTCTCCCCCAAGAAGTGACCTAGTTCATCATCATCTCCCAGGGGCATTAGTGGCACCCACTGGGCTATTTGCAAGTATGTGAAACCACACTTGGTTTCTTTCCATGCATAACCCCGACCCATTTTGCTCAGCCAACAACTATAGCACATTTCTACAACCCACCACACAACTCTAAACAAGGATAGAGTCATGATCAATGCAAATGTCAACGGTCTATGCAACAAAGGCAAACCTAGCAAGGTTGCCATTCAAGATATCATGCATTTAACAATCACGGAAAGAAATGTTACTATGATAGAAAGGGTTCATCATGGTCAAAGGGCTGCTTGCCTGTTTTAACAAAGTCTTCGAGGTCTTCAAATATCTCTAGTCCAACTCCGAGCATTTTGTCTACTTCGTCAACTATCGTCGAAAGCAACCATAATAAGCAACACAACAAGGCAGGAAATAAAAGTGCTCTAAAAATATGAGTTGGACTTTTCTAGGATACCTCTGGTCATATGAGGGATGACCAAAGTGGTTTCATTAGGATTTGATCAATGGACATCTCTGAACATTTTGATATGATGGAACCAAGGGATTTATGGATTTGCAAGAAGTGTCCAGAAATATATATTTGGAAAATGAGCAAAGGCACCCATTTAACAAATCATGATTTTAGAAGCATCTAGGAGTTGGTTTCACTGGATTTGGAGTTCAAATGAATTCCCTATGCATTTGCAAAGTTGACAAATATGAAGAAATGGCTCATTATATTGTGGGGTACAGAAAGTATTAAGAAAAATGTTCATAAACTAAGTTATGAACTTAGAAGCATCTTGGAATTTGAATCATGGCATTTGGATCAATTTTGAGTTCTCTGTGATTTTCTAAAGTTCATCATAGAAATAGGAAAGATAGGATTTGATAAATATTTGTGAAGAAAATGTCTCTGGAAAAAGGTGCAAATAGCACCATGTGGTAGGGCATGTTTTTAGAAACTACTAGAAATTTGAATCATTGGATTTGGAGCTCTGTTGAATTATTTGTGGATTTTTGAAGTCTACTGGGAAAAGGAAAAAGGAAATGGGGGCTTTACCCTTATCATGCGCGCAAGGCGAGAGATAGGCAGTGGGCCGGCCCAGCTACTCGGCCACGCGCGCGCTATCGACGCAGGAGGCGCACTCACGGGAGTACGCCTTCCCCGAACGAAGGCGGTGACAGGCAGAGCCCGTCTCCATTTAACGGGGCGGGGCGAGGCCCACTAGTCAGTGGCTCAGCCTTGCTGGCTGACCGACAGGCGGGGCCCGGCTGTCGGGTTCGTCTTCAACCTCCCGCACGGGTGTGACGGAAGACAGAGGAGGCGCCCCGACGGCGACTGCCGGCGTTACAGGGCGTCCCCAGCGACGCTCCGCCCACCGGCGTGCTCATGAGGCTACGCCGCATCCTCCTAGGTGCTTCACGCCCGCCGAGGAGGGCCGTAGTGTCGGCGGCTTGGATGGTCGCGGAGGAGGCCGTCGGCCATCTTTGGCCGTGAGCGCACGGCGCACCCGGGGATGAACGGAGAGGGTATAGGGCCTTGCAGTGGTTAAATGAGGGCGCTGGTGCACCGAGGGGGAGAGGAGGGGCTCGGGGTAGCCCGAATTTAGGCGGAGCCCGATGGCTCGGCTCCGGCCATGGAGGTGGATGGAGGGCACGGGAGGAGGTGCGGATTGGTCTAGGGGGTGCACGGGAGAGAGGGAGAGCAAATGGAGCAAAGAGGAGGGCCTGGGGCGGCCTTTAGTAGCCAGCCCGTGGCTCACCGTGGACGTGGCGCACGGGTGGCCACGGCAACGGCTCGGTCGACCAGCAAGGAGGGAGTGGGGTTGTCTACGGCGTTCGTGGGGGTGGAGTAGGGCGCCAGGAAGAGAGAGAGAGAGGGAGCGGGAAGAGGTCAGAGGCGCGCACGTGTGAGCCGCACCATTGGCGCGCTCGGGCGGCCGGTGTTTGCAAGCGCGGAGGCGCGGGGAGGAGGAGAGAGGAAGGGGACAGCGCCGTGGCGTGTTGCGAACATCGAGGCACCTCGACTGGCGCAAGGGGGAGGCTCGAGGTGGTCGGGGGACGCGGCGTCAACGGTCGAACGACCTGCCAGGCGCTCCAGATCATGCAAATGACCGGCACCCACGGCTTTTTGCACGCACCCACGCGTCCACTTGTGTCTGGTGGTTGCAAGGGGGAGTAAACAATGCGGATATGGCATTGGATGCCCTGGGGATCCACTGGAGGGGAGAGGGAGTTGAGAGAGAGTGGAAATGCTGCTGCCCATAGTAGAAAAGTGGAGTTTTTCCCCCCTCCATCATTGCTTACTTGGGCATAAAAGCGTCCAGGTGCTAGAGGGGGACTAGGAGAGGTTGTGGTAAAAATTTGAGTCCATGGAGATTAGTGGAAGAGGCCAAAATGGGATTTTGGTAAAGTGGCAGAAGGTGTTTGATGATGGTTTGGGCAAGTAGATGATTTCCATCTACCATGAGACTCCATAGGGTGAAATGAAACATATAATTAGGGCCTTCCACCTATTTGGAGCTCATTTGAAGAAAGTTGACAATGCAACTTTGGTAAACCCTAAAAATTAGCACAAATGGCTTTACCAAGATTTAGTAATGCAAATCAATTCTCCTTGATGCACCACTTGGTGTAGTGTCATCATTTGAGGTTCTGAACATGCCCACAAAAGTTGAGATCAAAAGGAGAAAGTTGCCAATGTAGAGTTGTTCAAATTTGGTTCTGGGCAGGAAGGGTTTTGGGGCCCTTTGATCAATATAACTTGTTCTCCAACTTGTGGCACTTGGTCTAGATGAATTATTAGACTATTTGAGCATGTTCACAAGGTTTGAGAACATTTGGACATGTTTGGCAGTGCAAAGTTGTTCAAACTTGAAAAAGGACAGAAGTGGTTTTGAGAGGGTTTCACGGGGTTATACTGTTCTCCATGACATGAGACTTGGCAAGACCATCAAGCATGTCATATGTGACATTATAGAATTTTCTTGGAATTTTTGGAGAATATTTCCTTTGTAAATATTTCAAAAGCTTGAAATATCCAGAAAGGGTTTCTGGGGTATTTGACCAATATTTTGAACATGACCATGTGTTGAAACTCTTATATATGGACAATATATGTCCTATGAGTTTCCCTAAATTTTATCAAATATTTTTGAAGCAATAAAATAATTTTTCCTATTAAAGACCATTTCTAGCCTTAAGAAAAAGCTTTTAAATAAAATAGGAAAATAACCTTTAAAATTATATTTTTGTGGTGTCTGGGTATCCTATATCTAATAGGAGTCAAATATATTTTTGGAAAGATTTTGCTGCCCTTAATTAGGTACTTGAAGTGCAAACCTCAATTCAGGGGTTTTTGTAAAACTAATTTTTGAAAATACTTTTTGGCCAAATTATTTTTGTAAGAAAATACTATATTGCTCTATACACATGGCATGATCATTGGGAAAAGGTTTTGGATCAAGGAGATGAAGTATAGGAGTTGGGGGATTTATTTGATTTTTAGAGCACTTGCAAACAACACACGAAATCCAATCAAGGCAAGGTCCAAAACACTCAAAAGTTTTTTGTCAAACCACATTTTATCATGATTTATTAGCTTAAGTGTTGTGGCATGAAAATCAGGGTGTGAGAGCTCCATTCACAAAACTGCTTAGGGAGATTGTTGCTTGGTATGTGACTCCTCCATTGGTCCAATTAGTTTTTGTTCTAGTGCTTTATTCATTGCAAATTTTTGTTGCATAGGTGACCATGTTCTTGAGCTTGCATGTTAAATTTTTGAGGTCCCAAGCAATTCCAATGCATGATATAGGCTCTAGGCACTTGTAGGAGTAGTTGCTATCAATCTTGTTTAGTTTTATTCACTTTTATTTTGAAGTTACTAAAATTTCAGAATTTTTCAGAAAATGTTAAGGAAATTGCTGAGGGGGTCTTCTAGACAAGGCTCTCAGGAAAAACAAGCCAAAGAGAAGGAAAAAGCCAAGTATAATCTTCCTCGCTTAGCGGAAGTGCGGTCATGTGAATGGCCATGTGAGAATTTCTTGAAAGAAGCTGGAATTCCTGAAGATTTTTATTCTTTGATCGAGACCGCAGGCCTCACTGGTTTCATCAACGACCGAATCGGTCAGTATCTCTTACTCACCAATCTTTCGTGCAAAACTTTTATTATTATCCTAAGAAGTCACCGCCTGCAGTATCATTTCATTTATATGATGAATTCAAAGAAATGTCTTTACGTAATTTTTGCGCAGTGTGTAGGATACCTTATGAGGGAGAATTAGAGGAATCCCATCGTGAAGATGTGGGTGGCTTTGTTAATACTATCGCTGTAGAGGAGCCAAAGAAGGATTCCAAGGCAAAAGTCTCTAGCATACACTTCCCTGTTTTACGCTACTTTGCCATATTTGCTAGTAGATGCTTGATTGGTCGTGGAAATAGTGGAAACTTGAGCATTCCTGATATTATCATTCTTCAACATGCCTTGCTTGGAGACAATACTTTTAGTATGGGCGCCGTCGTTGCTAAACGGCTAGCCCTGAATCGTACAAAAGGCCCCATATTTGGAGGTATCTATGCTTCACGTCTTGCTAGACATTTTCAGATACCCATTAGGCACCATGAGAAAGAGGAGACAAAATTGCCTCCTCACATTTTAGATTACAAGAGCATGGTAGCACACAAGTTTATTGTTGACAACGAAGATAGGATGCTCTAGTATAAACTTAGATTTAATAAGAAACACTTCGAGATTATTATTTTTCCTGCACCTCTGTTGTTTGATTTGCTTGCAGAAAATTTTCTCGTCACACCGGAAGCGGTGAACAATCATCGAGCCCAAGCTTTTACTCCAGAACCTGAACCTGAGCCAGAACCTGAACTGGACCCTTATCGTGCATCATCTGTCCAGTGGGATCCGGAGATGACCAGCCAGTGGTATCATGATTACACCTCCCAGTACACCAGGGAGAGTAGCGGCGGTCCTTGGTACTAGACCAACTTAGGCCAAAAGCCTAAGCTTGGGGGAGTACGTATTTCTCACCGACTTTACATTCATGTTCACACACTAGTTGTCGGTGCTTATACTCTTTCATTGTATTATCCATGTTAGTTTAATTTTCTTTTTCTAGTTTTCTTCTTGTGTGTTTGATAAACTTTAATAAAAAACCAAAAAAATTAGTTAGTTTAAAATTCTATGCTTGTAATAGAAATTAAAATGAAAACACAAAAAGATTTCTCATTCTTCTTTTACTTGTTGGGAGCTTTCCCGTGTAAATAGTTTTATTTTCTTTTCTTTCTTTTGGGGGTCGAGAAGACTATATTGAAAATGCTTAGTGGCTCTTATATGCATGATTGTTTATTTAACTTAGACCCTATATTACCCTGTCTTCTCTCTTGAGTTGAATGCTTGTAGATTCCAGCTTAGTCCAATGCACTTGAACTCTTATTATTATACACATCGTCCGGTCGTGCAAGTGAAAGGAAATAATGACGACATATGATGGACTTATTGAGATGACAAAAGATGGTATGAACTCGACCTCTCTTGTTTTTGTAAATATGATGAGTTCATCGTTTCCGATTCAGCTTATTATGAAGTAAACATATTTGCAATGACATTTAGAGATTATAGTTGCTTGTGCCATGCTTGATTAGCTATGAGTTATAATGGTTTACCTTGCGTGCCAACATGCTATTAGAATGATTATGATGTGATATGATGGGATGGTATCGTCCTTTGAATGAATTGAGTGACTCGACTTGGCACATGTTCACGCATGTAGTTGAGTCAAATCAACATCGCCTTCATGATATTTATGTTCATGGTGGATTATATCCTACTATTGCTTGTATTCGGTGTGAATTAATTTTAATGCATGTTTATGACTGTTGTCGCTCTCTCAGTTGGTCGCTTCCTAGTCTTTTGCTAGCCTTCACCTGTACTAAGCGGGAATACTGCTTGTGCATCCAAACTCCTTAAACCCCAAAGTTGTTCCATATGATCCACTATACCTTCCTATATGCGGTATTTACCTGTCGTTCCAAGTAAATTTGTATGTGCCAAACTCCAAACCTTCAAATGAAATTCTGTTTTGTATGCTCGAGCAGCTCATGTTACAACTAGGGTTGCCTATATCTTCCATAGTAGGTGGGTTATTCTCACGAGGAGTGGACTCCGCTCCTGATTCACGAGAAAGGGCCGGTGTCGGTGTCAAAACCGGCGGATCTCGGGTAGGGGGTCCCGAACTGTGCGTCTAGGCGGATGGTAACAGGAGACGAGGGACACGATGTTTTTACCCAGGTTCGGGCCCTCTCGATGGAGGTAAAACCCTACGTCCTGCTTGATTAATATTGATGATATGGGTAGTACAAGAGTGGATCTACCACGAGATCAAAGAGGCTAAACCCTAAAGCTAGCCTATGGTATGATTGTTGTAATGTATGTTGTCCTACGGACTAAAGCCCTCCGGTTTATATAGACACCGGAGGAGGCTAGGGTTACACAGAGTCGGTTACAATGGTAGGAGATCTACATATCCGTATCGCCAAGCTCGCCTTCCACGCCAAGGAAAGTCCCATCCGGACACGGGACGGAGTCTTCAATCTTGTATCTTCGTAGTCTTGGTGTCCGGCGGACGATGATAGTTCGGCTGTCCGGACACCCCCTAATTCAGGACTCCCACAGTAGCCCCCGAACCTGGCTTAAACGACGATAAGTCCAGTGCGTGTATAGTCTTCGGCGTTGCAAGGCGGGTTCTCCCTTCAAGTTCCATGTTCTTGCCGAACAGTGTCCGACTTCATCATTAAAACTGTGTTCCTCAGCTTCTACGCCAAATAATGGCCTTTTTCCACGCGTCGCACGAATGCGAAAAGCCAGGGTGTCTTTTACGTTTCACCCCCTAGTTGTGCGAGTCATCCGCCTACAAAAGAGGCAAAAATCCAGATCCAAACCTCACCATCTTCCTCCCGCGAATACTTCATCAGAGCGCCTTTGACCTAAAAATCCATTCCATCATGGACCGTCGACGCGGCTCTTCTACTCGCGCTCCCAGCCCACCGCCAGGGATTGGAGGAGGTGCTCCGTTCCGCACAACGAGCTAGTGAAGCTCCAAGCGGGGGGATATCTCCCTCCGGCCTTCATGGTCCCGGTTCGAGCCGGGCTGGTCACTTATCAAGGTGGGAGGCAAGCGGAGGCTACCCCAAGCCCCAATAAGGGGGAGCGAGTATGCTTTGTCCCTTATCTGATAAGGGGACTAGGATTCCCAATACATCTGTTCCTCCGCGGGCTCCTGGAGTTCTATGGACTCCAGCTCCACCACCTCACACCCGCCTCTGTCCTGCATATCGCGGGCTACGTAGCTCTTTGCGAGCTGTTCCTGGGCATTGAGCCCCATTTTGCATTGTGGAAGAGGCTGTTCTGCCTCGTACCCCGTTCTCACGAGGGGTCCATATATCAAGTGGGCGGCGCCGAAATATGGCGCATCGCCGGGACCGGATACCCATCCGGTACTCCCAAGAAGGCGTCCGAAGACTGGCCTTCAGAGTGGTTTTACATAGGAGACGCCCCGCTGCCGGACCCAGTCCGGATTGGCCTCCCGGAGTTTAGTGCTGCTCCTTTGAAGAAACGCCTCAGCTGGCGCCCACGGAGCCCCCGTTTGGAGGAAGACAAGAGCGTCCATTACTTGATGGGCCGAATAAGATTGCTGGCTCATTCTGGGTTGACCATGATTGGAGTCATGGCGATATGCGTCATGCGGGGGGTACAGCCACTGCAATATAGAGGCCACCCTATGTGAGATTTCAACAGGGAAGACGATGCTACCCGTCATGGCCGCAAAGGGCCGGATTCGACCGAGGACCTGGTGAAGATCATGTCCAGTCTGTACAAGGGGGAGAAGGAGGACTTCCTTCGAACGAACCCTTTGAATGGGTTTTCCATGAACAACCCTAGGGGATGGGTAAGCGAACACTTTTAAGGGCTCAACCCATGCTTTCGAAGCTTAGGCTTCTTACATTATGTCTTCGGCGCAGGATCTATGCCGGACTGTGGAGGACATGGCAAGTCCTGCTCCGCAACCCGAGGATCCAGAAAGATCCCTGGATCCGGCCTCCGAAGAGGATCCGGACATCAAGGTGGAGCTGATCGACGGGGTATTTCACCAGCTCAGCATGGATAATGCTTTGGTTGCCATTACGGCGGACTACCCCGGACTATATCCGGCTTCCCAGGTGACTGTGAACGAGGTCCGGACACCATTATCTCTTCCTTGCCCATTTCTAACCATCGTGAACCATGGTATTTTACAGGAAGCACCTTCACGGCGGGAAGCCGAGCCCGCGGCGACTGACCAACAGAGGTCAGTCTGGACCAGCAGGCGGAAAAGGAGCGCGGTACGGACGGAAACATCGCCGCAAAGGTATAGCTCGTACTTGAAGTTTCAGAGCAACATTCCTAGGAAGCGTCTGAGTGCTCATGATCTTTATAGGAGAAAAAGCGCTCACCGGACTGCGGGCGCGGAAGTTGCTGATCCAACCTACACCGGCCAGGCTCCAGCGCCCGGCCTGGAGGGGGAGGCAAGCGCAAGACGTGGGCCGGATCCTTCTCCAACAGAGGACACCGACAGACTGTCCGCCACCAAGTCTGAGGTGGAGAGCGCCATGAACCATAGGCGCCGCCGAACAGTATTTCGTGAAGCGTGCTTCTCCCCTGAGGCCTTGGACGCCTTTAACGCAGGGGACGCGCATCTCCGTGCCGCTCCAGATGGTTTTACTAGAGCCACGGAGTAGTATGTGAAAGACACACGGGTAAGGGAATTTTAATGGTTATATATACCAGTAGCCCCCGAGACTTAAAGTAGTTATGTTAACTGATTTAAGGATCATTTGAAACGCAGGCTCTTACCGAGAAGAATGCCCAGCTGTCTCAGGAGCTGCAAGAATGCAAGGCCCAACTTGAGGCCGCACTTGCTGCCGTAGGAGGAGACGCAGAGACCCCTCCTGGTAACACATTTTTATTAATATAAGCGATGTGCGGTGTGCGCGCAAGTCTAATAGTGACATTGCAGGTGCCGCCGGACAAGATCCGGACAGGCAAGAATTACTGCGCCAGCTAAAGGCCGGCGAGAGAGTGCTGAATAGGGTGCAGCAAGAAAGGAACCAGCTCCAAGATGCCAACGCCAAGCTCGGAGAAGAGCTGAAAGGCGCTCAAGCTGGGCTGTCCAGCTCTGTTAAGGAGAATCAGCGGCTTCGTCGCGGCATTTATAGTAAGTGCTTGAGCGGGCTCTTTTGAAAAGAAGAGTTCGGCGAGGATGTAAATTGACGTGGTATGTCTTGTAGGTATACTCACAGGTCGCCCTGCGGAGGATATGCCCGTATCAACGGGTGATCAACTTCCCGAGCTGCTGCAACTGCTCGAACGGGTTCGGCAGGCAATGAGCAGCGTCGTCCAGGCTTTATGGCCAGCCCTCACCCTACCCGATGGCCTCGGGGGGCTTGCGGAGAAGCTGCAGGGAGTGCGGCAGCGCTTCCGTTTGTGGAAGATTTTGGCCTGCCGTCAAGGTGCCAGGGAGGCTTGGGCCATGGTGAAGACGCGTTACAAGAAGGCGGATCCCAACCACATGGCCGAAGTTGGACCGGTGGGGCCCGATGGGAAGGAGATCCCTGTGAGTTTAGTATACAGCCAAGTAGAGTTGGCTGCTAAATTTTCCCAACGAGACTGTAAGTTAGACAGCCTGTTAGATGGGATTGAGGAGGAATACAATCAGTAAATTTGACAATGTATATTTTCCTTTAAAGTGACATGTGAAATGCCTTCTAGCCAGATTGTAGATCGTTTGTCTTTGCCGACCTTTTCACTTCAACCTCGGGACCCTAGAGTCCGGAGTGTGTCCGAATACCTTTTTGGTTAAGAAACAACCGTGGTATGCATGGGGACCAGGCGTAGGGGTCATTAGTGCTTTATCAGACAAGTGCCCAACTAGTTATGTTATATTACATGGTTAGTAAGGAACATCTTCCAGGGAGAATAGTTCCGTTAAGGGTTCCTTTCCCTGGGAGGCATGCCCTAAAGTGCATGTTCGGACTGCAAAGAAAGCAGAAAAACATCTGGGGGCGGATAGATAAATAGGTAAAAAGTCATCTTTTAAGTCACCGACCGAATATTCCCTTAAGAACGCTAGCTTTCGGCTTCACCCAGTCTGAGGTACACATCCGGCTGACCCGGCAGTAACAATCGCAGAGGTGCTCCCTTTACCTCCTAGCCGAACAATCGTGAACGTAGGGGTAAGCACAGGAGCCAGGCAACCCAGCTTGGCCAAAACTTAAGTCATATCGATGCATATAATGGCGAGTAAAAGGTACATGTGGAAGCTTGACACATGTGCTGGGAATGAAACCCTTATGATTGAGCTTCTGTAAAAGAAGCCCCCAGGAATAATGAGTGCGGATGGCACATCATGTGTATGCGAAAAATGCGAAAATAGGCCCGTAAGGGCTTTTGAATAAAAAGGCATGAAAAGAGAAACAAAAGACAGCCGAAGTGTAAAAGTTTGGACGGGGGAAGGGGACGAACTCTTAGTCCGGCGCTAGGCATAGAATCGTCGGAGGCGGGCTGCATTCCATGGGTTCGGCTCGAGTCGGTTATCCGACGCATTTCGTAGACGGTATGCTCCGCCGGTCAGGACTTGATCGATAATGAAGGGGCCCTCCCATTTGGGCTTGAGCTTGTCCTTTTTCTTGTCCGGCAGGCGTAGAACTAGTTCACCAACATAGTAAGTCTTGGCCCGTACTTCTCTGCTTTGATATCTTCGGGCCTGCTGCTGATAAAATGCGGAAGGAGCCTTCGCGACGTCACGTTCTTCCTCCAATGCGTCCAAGCTGTCCTGCCGATCAAGCTCGGCCTCTCTTTCCTCGTACATGCACACTCGAGGTGAGTCATGAATAATGTTGCAGGTCAAGACTGCCTCTGCGCCGTATACCATAAAAAATGGTGTGAATCCGGTAGTACGGTTAGGCGTTGTCTGCAGCCCCCAGAGTACGGAGTCGAGCTCCTCGACCCAGTGCGTGTCAGATTTAGTAAGTGACCGCACTAGTCTGGGCTTAATGCCGGTCATTATTAGACCATTTTCTCATTCCACTTGACCGTTGGTTTGAGGGTGATAGACTGAAGCGTAGTCGAGCTTGATGCCCATATTTTTGCACCATGACTTAACCTCGTCGGCTGTGAAGTTCGTGCCGTTGTCGGTGATGATGCTGTGGGGGACTCCGTAGCGGTGTACTACCCCGGATATAAAGTCTATCACTGGTCCGGACTCTGCCATTTTGACCGGTTTGGCCTCTATCCATTTGGTGAATTTATCCACCATGACCAATAGGTATCTTTGCTTGTGGGTTCCCCCTTTTAGGGGTCCAACCATATCAAGCCCCCAGACCGCGAACGGCCAGGTAATGGGTATAGTTTTGAGGGCGGTGGGCGGCATGTGGCTCTGATTAGCAAAGAGCTGACAACCAACGCATTTCTGGACTAAGTCCTAGGCATCTGCCCGGGCCGTCGGCCAATAAAATCCTATACGGAATGCCTTTCCTACAAGGGCCCGGGCTGCTGCGTGGTGTCCGCCTAGTCTGGCATGAATTTCAGCCATGAGGTTTCGCCCTTCCTCTTCGGAGATACACCTTTGAAGGACTCCAGTTGTACTTTTCTTATAAAGTTCTCCCTCATGGACCTTGTAGGCTTTCGATCACCGGACTATGCAGCGGGCCTCGTTTTGGTCTTCGGGAAGTTCTTGCCTAAGTAAGTAGGCTAGGAAAGGTTCTGTCCACGCGGCGATTACTGCCATTATGACGTGGGCTGAAGGTGTTATGTCATCGGCTGAATCACCGATTGGCGCGGTTTTTTCCGGTTTGTCACTACCGGGCTCCTCTTCCCATAGTACGGATGGCTTGAAGAGCCGTTCCAGGAAGATATTTGGAGGGACAGCATCACGTTTCGCCCCGATGTGTGCCAGTACGTTGGCCGCTTGGTTATTATCTCGGGCTATGTGATGGAATTCGAGTCCTTCAAACCGAGCTGACATTTTTAGGACAGCGTTGCGATATGCTGCCATTTTCGGATCCTTGGCGTCAAAGTCTCTGTTTATTTGGGATATTGCAAGGTTTGAATCCCCGCGCACCTCTAGGCGTTGAATGCCCATGGAGACTGCCATCCGGAGACCATGTAGCATTGCCTCGTATTTGGCTGCATTGTTGGAGTCCGTGTACATTATTTGAAGTACATACTGGACTAGGTCTCCGGTTGGGGACGTCAATATGATGCCAGCCCCCAGTCCGGCCAACATTTTAGAGCCGTCGAAGTGCATAGTCCAATTGGTGTATGCGCCGTACTCTTTAGGGAGTTCGGCTTCTGTCCATTCGGCGACAAAGTCAGCCAAAACTTGTGACTTTATAGCTCGCCGAGGTTTGTAAGTTATATCGAATGGTAAGAGCTCAATGGCCCATTTTGCAATCCTGCCCGTTGCGTCGCGGTTATTTATAATGTCATTGAGTGGTACTTCAGAGGCCACTGTTATCGAACACTCTTGAAAGTAGTGCCGGAGCTTCCGGGATGCCATGAACACCGCATATGCTATCTTCTAATAGTGCGGGTAACGGGACTTGCAGGGGGTTAACACAGTGGATACATAATACACTGGTTTTTGAAGAGGGAATTTGTGCCCTTCTGTCTCTCGTTCGACGACGAGGACCGCGCTTACAACTTGATGCGTTGCTGCGATGTATAACAACATTGGTTCGCCTAGATTGGGCGCAGCCAGGACCAGATTTGTTGCCAATATGGCCTTTATTTCTTCGAGTCTGGCAGTGGCAGCATCCGTCCACTCGAAGTGTTCGGTGCGCCTGAGGAGGCGATAGAGGGGCAACGCCTTTTCTCCTAGACGGGAGATAAAGCGGCTTAAAGCTGCCACGCATCCTGTTAATTTTTGTATTTGTTTGAGGTCTTTTGGAATGTCCAACTATGACAGAGCTCGGATTTTAGCCGGGTTTGCTTTGATTCCTCTACCGAACACGATGAAGCCCAGCAGCTTTCCGGCTGGTACGCCGAAAACACATTTTTCCGGATTCAACTTGATGTCGTATGCTCTGAGGTTGTCGAACGTGAGCCTCAAATCGTCTACTAGAGTTTCGACGTGTTTTGTTTTGACGACTACGTCGTCTACGTATGCCTCGACTGTTTTGCCGATCTGGGTAGCCAGACATGTTTGAATCATACGCTGATATGTTGCGCCGGTGTTTTTAAGTCCGAAGGGCATCGTGTTGAAGCAGAATGGTCCGTAAGGGGTGATGAATGCCGTGGCGGCTTGGTCTGCTTCTGCCATCTTGATTTGATGGTAGCCAGAGTATGCGTCGAGGAAACACAATCGTGCCCTACGGTAGCATCGATAATTTGGTCGATGCGGGGGAGAGGGAAGAGATCCTTTGGGCAAGCCTTATTGAGGTCTTTAAAATCAACACAAAGGCGCCAGGATTTGTCCTTCTTTGGTACCATTACCAGATTTGCTAGCCAATCCGGATGTTTGATATCTCTAATGAATCCGGCTTCCAATAGTTTGGCTAGCTCTTCTCCCATTGCCTGTCTTTTGGGTTCGGAAAATCGTCGAAGAGCCTGTTTGACTGGCTTGAATCCTTTGAGGATGTTTAGGCTGTGTTCTGCCAATCTGCGTGGGATTCCGGGCATATCCGAAGGATGCCAGGTGAAAATGTCCCAATTTTCCCGAAGGAATTCGCGCAGTGCGGCGTCTACTTCGGGGTTCAATTGTGCCCCAATGGAGGCCGTCTTTGTTGGGTCCGTTGGATGGACCTGGAATTTTGTTATTTCGTCTGCTGGTTTGAAGGAGGTGGACTTGGATCTTTTATCGAGTATCACATCGTCCCTGTTCACCGTGGAGCGCAGCGCGGTGAGTTCTTCTGCCGCTAAGGCTTCGGATAGTGCCTCGAGGGCTAGTGCGGCTGTCTTGTTTTCGGCGCGGAGTGCTATGTCCGGATCACTAACGAGAGTGATTATTCCGCTGGGCCCAGGCATTTTGAGCTTCATGTACCCGTAATGAGGTACTGCTTGAAAAATTGTGAATGCCTCTCGTCCTAATATGGCGTGATATCCGCTGTTGAACGGGGCCACTTGGAACGTGACTTCTTCGGATCTGTAATTGTCCGGCGAGCCGAACACCACATCGAGTGTGATTTTTCCGGTGCAGCGCACTTCCTGGCTAGGGATTATTCCTCTCAAGGTTGTGCTGCTTCGCTCAATACGGCTCCAATTGATTTCCATTTTTCGCAGAGTTTCCTCGTAAATGGGGTTTAGTCCGCTGCCGCCATCCATGAGGACTTTTGTCAGTCGAAAGTCGTCCACTATGGAACTAAGCACCTGTGCAGCTGGCGCTCTGGCTGTTCGGAATTTAGGCTCGTTGCTGGCGTTGAAGGTAATAGCTGTGTCACTCCATGGATTTGCTGTTGCTACTTGGTAGACTTCGGCGAGTCCGCGGATTGTTCGCTTTCGCATATTGTTTGATGCGAAGGTCTCGAAGACTGTTGATACCGTACTGGTATTGTTGGAGTGGTTTCCCGGGGCTAGAAGCTCCTCGCCACTTTTGGCCACCTGCCGTAATATCCAACATGCTCGAAGGCTATGTGTTGGGACGGCTCCCTCTGTACTATGAAGCTTACAGGGTCCATTGAGCCATCCCTCCAGTACGGTTCCGTGCCCCTTATTGAGTTTTTGCTTTTTCTTTTTTGCATCTGGGGCCCGAGTGTGAGGTACCCTTTTGTTGCGGACTGGGGTTGGGGCCGGATTATCCCAAAATTGGTTTTCGGTTTTCCGAAAACTCTCCATCGCACAGTACTTTCGTACTATGGACGCCAGATCGGCGAAACGTGTAATTTTGCGACGATCGATGGCGTTCAATATTCCCTTGTCCGTGCAATTATTGCAGAAGATTGAGATTGCGTTTTCCTCTCGGCAGTCCTTTATCCTGTCCATAACCAGGACGAATCTGGCCCAGTAGTGGTGTACTGTTTCAGCGTGCTCTTGCCGTATTAGAGATAGATCGCATATGTCTGGGCGGGTGGGTGGACTAAAGTCCTGATCCCTGCCCATCTTGGGGCTCAAAGGGCGAGGAGTTTCTGAATTTGGAAGCTTGGGTTGCTGGACACAATCCAGCGAGTCCGGAGCAATGCATGGTTTTACGTTCAATGCTCGGTCGAAGTCCGTCCCTCCGCGGAAATCCGGCATGGAGGGTTCGGGAATCCGGACATGAATAGTTTTCAATATAGGCGAAGAGTTGCCGTATTGCTCCTCTACCACTGCGACGTGGTGGGTGGCCTGGGGAGAGTTAATCTCTCTCAGATCGGTTTTAAGCCCAATCTGGTTGTAGTCCGTAGCGACTCCCAGGGCGGTGATGCAATCCAAGAGCTCGTTAACAGACGAGAGCTCTATTGGATCCAACTGTTCGGCAGCTTTCGAGCTGACGCGAAGATTGCTTCTGACGACTTGAGAAGTCATTGTCGAAGCGGCGGCCGGACAGGCGGTCATAAGAAAACCACCTAGCCGGATAGTTTGGCCGGCGGCCAAGGCTCCTTCGGTGAAAACACCATCTTTGAAGACGGGTGGAGGCATCCGCCCTATCGGTGACGACACAGAGGAACTCTCAATGAAAGCACCAATGTCGGTGTCAAAACCGGCGGATCTCGGGTAGGGGGTCCCGAACTGTGCGTCTAGGCAGATGGTAACAGGAGACGAGGGACACGATGCTTTTACCCAGGTTCGGGCCCTCTCGATGGAGGTAAAACCCTATGTCCCGCTTGATTAATATTGATGATATGGGTAGTACAAGAGTGGATCTACCACGAGATCAAAGAGGCTAAACCCTAAAGCTAGCCTATGGTATGATTGTTGTAATGTATGTTGTCCTACGGACTAAAGCCCTCCGGTTTATATAGACACCGGAGGAGGCTAGGGTTACACAGAGTCGGTTACAATGGTAGGAGATCTACATATCCGTATCGCCAAGCTTGCCTTCCACGCCAAGGAAAGTCCCATCCGGACACGGGACGGAGTCTTCAATCTTGTATCTTCGTAGTCTTGGAGTCCGGCGGACGATGATAGTCCGGCTGTCCGGACACCCCCTAATCCAGGACTCCCTCAGCCGGTAACCAGGATGCCCAGTCCCATGATCCAAAAAGATCAAAGCAAATCAAAATAATTAAACAAAACTCCCCCAGGGCTGTTTTTAGTTGGAGGCACTCGTTGTTTCGAGCAAGCCATGGATTGATGATTGTTGGTGGTTGGGGGAGTATAAACCTTAACCATTCTGTTTGGGAACTGCCTATAATGCATGTAGTATGGAAGATACAGCCATCTCATAGTTGTTGCGTTGACAGCAAAAGTATGCCGCTCAAAATGTTATTCAATTTCTATTTTAAAATCGAGCTCTGGCACCTCTACAAATCCCTGCTTCCCTCTGCGAAGGGCCTATCTATTTACTTTTATGTTGAGTCATCACCTTTCTTATTAAAAAGCACCCGCTGGAGAGCACACTGTCATTTGCATTCATTACTATTGGTTTATATTGGGTATGACTTGACTGGATCTCTTTTGCCATGAATTACAATGTTTAGTCAGTCCTTGATCTTTAAAGGTGCTCTGCATTTATGTTTTGTGGTCTCAGAAAGGGCTAGCGAGATACCATTTTGTTATATCATGTTATGATTATTTTGAGAAAGTGTTGTCATCCGAGTTTTATTATTATGACTCGCTAGCTGATTATGTTATTTGATATGAGTGATTGTGAGACATAAGTGTTATTGTGAGTATGGTTAGTTCATAATATTTGCTGAAACTTGAATGCTGGGTTTTCATGTTACAACACCAAGAGCAAATAGAGTTTGTAAAAGTTTTTCTTTATCACTTTCAGTTTATCAACTGAATTGCTTGAGGACAAGCAAAGGTTTAAGCTTGGGGGAGTTGATACGTCTCCAACGTATCTACTTTTCCAAACACTTTTGCCCTTGTTTTGGACTCTAAATTGCATGATTTGAATGAAACTAACCTAGACTGACGCTGTTTTCAGCAGAACTACCATGATGTTGTTTTATGTGTAGAAAAGGAAAGTTCTCGGAATGTACCAAAAATCCACGGAGGCACTTTTTGGAATTAATAAGAATTTCTGGGCGAAAGAAATACACCAGGGGGCCCACGGCCCGTCCACGAGACAGGGGGGCGCCCCCCTATAGGGTGTGCCCCCTATCTCGTGGGCCCCCTGGACCTCCACCGACCTCAACTCCAACTCCATATATTCACGTTCGGGGAGAAAAAAAATCAGAGAGAAAGTTTCATCGCGTTTTATGACACGGAGCCGCCGCCAAGCCCTAATCTCTCTCGGGAGGGTTGGTCTGGAGTCTGTTCGGGGCTCCGGAGAGGGGGATTCGTCGCCGTCGTCATCATCAACCATCCTCCATCACCAATTTCATGATGCTCACCACCGTGCGTGAGTAATTCCATCGTAGGCTTGTGGACGATGATGGGTTGGATGAGATTTTCCATGTAATCAAGTTAGTTTGTTAGGGTTTGATCCCTAGTATCCACTATGTTCTAAGATTGATGTTGCTATGACTTTGCTATGCTTAATGCTTGTCACTTGGGCCCGAGTGCCATGATTTCAGATCTGAACCTGTTATGTTTTCATGAATATATGTGTGTTCTTGATCCTATCTTGCAAGTCTATAGTCACCTATTATGTGTTATGATCCGACAACCCCGAAGTGACAATAATCTGGATACTTCTCGGTGATGACCGTAGTTTGAGGAGTTCATGTACTCACTATGTTCTAATGCTTTGTTCCGGTTCTCTATTAAAAGGAGGCCTTAATATCCCTTAGTTTCCGCTAGGACCCCGCTGCCACGGGAGGGTAGGACAAAAGATGTCATGCAAGTTCTTTTCCATAAGCACGTATGACTATTTACGGAATACATGCCTACATTACATTGATGAACTGGAGCTAGTTCTGTGTCACCCTATGTTATAGCTATTACATGAGGAATCGCATCCGGCATAATTATCCATCACTGATCCATTGCCTGCGAGCTTTTCACATACTGTTCTTCGCTTATTTACTTTTCCGTTGCTACTATTACAACTAGTACAAAAACCCAAAAACTATTATCTTTACTTTTGCTACCGTTACCTTTATTATCATACTACTTTGCTACTAAATACTTTGCTGCAGATACTAAGTTATCCAGGTGTGGTTGAATTGACAACTCAACTGCTAATACTCAAGAATATTCTTTGGCTCCCCTTGTGTCGAATCAATAAATTTGGGTTGAATACTTTACCCTCGAAAGTTGTTGCGATCCCCTACACTTGTGAGTTATCAAGGCCTCCTTTTAATAGAGTACCGGACCAAAGCATTAACACATAGTGAATACATGAACTCCTCAAACTACGGTCATGACCGGGAGTGGTCCCGATTATTGTCACTTCGGGGTTGCCAGATCATAACACATAGTAGGTGACAATAGACTTGCAAGATGGGATCAAGAACTCACATATATTCATGAAAACATAATAGGTTCAGATCTGAAATCATGGCACTCGGGCCCTAGTGACAAGCATTAAGCATAGCAAAGTCATAGCAACATCAATCTCAGAACATAGTGTATACTAGGGATCAAACCCTAACAAAACTAACTCGATTACATGACAAATCTTATCCAACCCATCACCGTCCAACAAGCCTATGATGGAATTACTCACGCACGGCGGTGAGCGTCATGAAATTGGTGATGGAGGATGGTTGATGATGACGATGGCGATGGATTCCCCTATCTAGAGCCCCGAACGGACTCCAGATCAGCCGTCCCGGGAGATATTAGGGCTTGGCGGCGTCTCCATATCGTAAAATGCGATGAAACTTTCTCTCTATTTTTTCTCCATGAAAGCAAATATATAGAGTTGGAGTTGAGGTCGGTGGACATCCAGGGGGCCCACGAGGCAGGCGGGCGTGCCCTTGGGGGGTAGGCGCGCCCCCCACCCTCGTGGACAGGGTTTGGGCCCCTGGCCTTGATTCTTTCGCCAGTATTTTTTATTATTTCCAAAAATAATCTCCGTGAAGTTTCAAGTCATTCCGAGAACTTTTATTTCTGCACATAAATAACACCATGACAATTCTGTTGAAAACATCATCAATCCGGGTTAGTTCCATTCAAATCATGCAAGTTAGAGTCCAAAACAAGGGCAAAAGTTTTTGGAAAAGTAGATACGACGGAGACGTATCAACTCCTCCAAGCTTAAACCATTGCTTGTCCTCAAGCAATTCAGTTGATAAACTAAAAGTGATAAAGAAAAACTTTTACAAACTCTGTTTGCTCTTGTTGATGTAAATATTTAAAGCCAGCATTCAAGTTTTTAGCAAAGATTATGAACTAACCATATTCACAATAACATTTAGGTCTCATGTTTACTCATGTCAATGGCATAATCAACTAGCGAGCAATAATAATAAATCTCAGATGACAACACTTTCTCAAAACAATCATGCTATGATATAACAAGATGGTATCTCGCTAGCCCTTTGTGAGACCACAAAACATAAATGCAGAGCACCTTTAAAGATCAAGGACAGACTAGACATTGTAATTCATGGTAAAAGAGATCCAATCATAGTCACACCCAATATAAATTAATAGTAATGGATGCAAATGACAGTTGTGCTCTCCGGCTGGTGCTCTTTAATAAGAGGGTGATGACTTAACATAAAAGTAAATAGATAGGCCCTTCGTAGAGGGAAGCAAGGATTTGTAGAGGTACCAGAGCTCGATTTTAAAGCAGAGATGCATAATATTTTGAGCAGCGTACTTTCATTGTCAACATAATAACCAAGAGATGGTGATATCTTCCATGCTACTCACATTATAGGCGGTTTCCAAACAGAATGGTAAAGTTTATACTCCCCCTCCACCAACAAGCATCAATCCATGGCTTGCTCGAAACAACGAGTGCCTCCAACTAACAAGAGTCCCGGGGGAGTTTTTGAAAGCGCAAGTGCTCCCTGGGTGATTTTGGTAATTAATGTCAACATATCTTTTGTTGGACTAACACTTCTACCTAGTATGTTTCAGACAAGTTCAACAATGGAGTGGCATTGACTAGAAGATGTGGAACCCCTTCAAGATGCTAAGGACAAAGGATTGGCTCAAGCTTCAAGCACAAGACTCTACATTTTATATTTTAGTGATCCAAGATCACATTGAGTCTATAGGAAAAGCCAATACTATCAAGAGGGGATGAGGTGTTGCTTAATGGCTTGCTTGCTCAAAATGCTTAGTGATATGCTCCAAAGCCCTCAACTACTTTCTTATATCCACATATGCCCTAAACCAAAAGTCTAACTCAGCCCAACTGATTCTTTTCTATCCGACGCCACCGAGTTCAGATGTCATAGCCACTGCCACAAACCCTAGGCAAATCGGTCTCACCGATAGGGATCTCGGTCTCACGGAGATGGGATTGTAATCTCTCTGTGTATGTCCATTACCAAAATCGATCTCACCGAGTTTGTGTAATCGGTACTACCGAGATTACAATGTAAACTCTCTGGATAATCGATTACCAAAATCGGTCCCACCGAGTTTGTGTAATCTGTCTCACCGAGTTTGCTTGACCAACTCTCTGGTTAGCTTATTACCAAAATCGGTCCCACCGAGTTTGTGTAATCGGTCTCACCAAGATTATGTTATGCCCTAACGCTAATCACATCGGTCTTACTGAGTTGCATGTTGGTCCGACCGAAAATCCTAACGGTCACTAGATTTGTTGAATCGGTCTGACCGAGTTCTTCAATTCGGTCCCACTGAGTTTGGCAAGTTGTGTGTAACGGTTAGATTTTGTGTGGAGGCTATAAATACCCATCCAGCTCCTCTTCATTCGTGGAGAGAGCCATCAGAACAAACCTACATTTCCAACTTGCTGTTCCTGAGAGAGAACCACCTACTCATGTGTTGAGGCCAAGATATTCCATTCCTACCATATGAATATTGATCTCTAGCCTTCCCCAAGTTGCTTTCCACTCAAATCTTCTTTCCACCAATTCAAAATCCTGTGAGAGAGAGTTGAGTGTTGGGGAGACTATCATTTGAAGCACAAGAGCAAGGAGTTCATCATCAACACACCATTTGTTACTTCTTGGAGAGTGGTGTCTCCTAGATTGGCTAGGTGTCACTTGGGAGCCTCCGACAAGATTGTGGAGTTGAACCAAGGGAGTTTGTAAGGGCAAGGAGATCGCCTACTTCGTGAAGATCTACCGCTAGTGAGGCAAGTCCTTCGTGGGCGACGGCCATGGTGGGATAGACAAGGTTGCTTCTTCATGGACCCTTCGTGGGTGGAGCCCTCCATGGACTCGCGCAACCATTACCCTTCGTGGGTTGAAGTCTCCATCAACGTGGATGTACGATAGCACCACCTATCGGAACCACGGCTCAAAAATCACCGTGTCTCCAAATTGCGTCTGAATCCTCCAATCCCTTCCCTTTACATTCTTGCAAGTTGCATGCTTTACTTTCCGCCGCTCATATACTCTTTGCATGCTTGCTTGATATTTATTGTGAGTGTTAAATTTGTGCCTAAACTCCACCTAAACTTAAAGAAGTTAAAAACTGCAACTTTAGGTACTTAGTGTCTAATCACCCCCCCCTCTAGACACCTCTTCTCGATCCTTTCAATTGCTATCAGAGCTTTGGTCTCCATTGCTTTGGTTTAAACACCATTGGAGGAAGATGGATGAGTCTACTATTGGGAGTCTTAGACATAGAGTGCCTATACTTGATGGAGAGTACTTTCATGAGTGGAAAAATGAGATGCTTCTGATTTTTAGTCAATATCATTTGAACAAGTACATTGCTAGTCCTTGTGCACCTCATGTTGATCCTATGCATCCTACCCTTGATGAGTCAATTGACATGATTCGCAATCTTAGAACTGTTGAACTTATCACTAGAGGCTTGCCTAGAAACTTGATTGGATGCTTGCCTACTCTTAAGTGTGCCTACACCATATGGAAATTTCTTGAGGAACGCTTTCCAAATTATTCCTTGAAAAATCTAGATGAAATTATTCATAAGTCTATTGCCTTGAGTAAAATGAATTCTAGTGATCCTATGTTTGGTGATTGTCTATTTGAGCTTACAAACCTTATGCGTGCCAAAGGAGATGTTGGAATTATTAGTGATATTATTTCCGAAGCTATTAAAATTCATAAACAAGATATTGTGAAACTCACTCTAACGAATCACCCTCTCTAGGATTTGATCCACCACATGACGATGTTGAACATGGATACTGTGATGAGGATAATGATAGTGACTTTGATCTTGATGATGCAATGAGACACTTTGGTCTTATGGCAAATCTTCGGGGATATATGGCAGGAGGAAAAGAATGGGTTCTTGATAGTGGATGTGCCGATCACATGACTGGAGATAAAGACTTGTTTTGTGAGCTTGCTGAAAACGATGGTCCCCGAAAGTATGTCACTTTCGGTGACAACTCAAAGGGTAAGGTGGTTGGCCTCGGTAAGGTGGCCATATCACATGATAGCTCCATACAAAATGTCATGCTCGTTGAATCTCTTGGCTACAACTTACTTTCAGTATCTAGACTTGCTGATTTCGGTTTCAGTGTCCTATTTACTGAAGTAGATTGCCAAGTGTTTCGTAGAGATAAACATAAAATGGTCTTTACCGGTGTACGTAGATGTGATCTATACATTGTTGATTTCACTAAAAAGGCTCAACCTAGAACTTCCTTCATTGCTAAATCCTCTAAAGGTTGGTTATGGCATAGACGATTAGGTCATGTTGGTATACGATACCTTGACAAGCTTATTAAAGGAAATCATATCCTCGGAGTTAACAATGTCATATTTGATAAGGATAGACTTTGCAACGCTTGTCGGGCAGGTAAACAGGTTGGAGGAAGGCATCCCGTGAAGAACATCATGACCACAAGGAGGCCACTCGAGCTACTTCGCATGGATCTTTTTGGTCCCAACGCCTACAAGAGTCTCGGTGGAAATTCTTTAGTCTAGTTATAGTTGATGATTTTTCAAGATTTACATGGGTGCTCTTTCTCGATGATAAATCGCAGGTCCAAAAGATCTTCAAAAACTTCACTAGGGAGGCCCAAAATCAATTTGAAGTGAAGATGAAAAAGGTTCGTAGCGACAACAGAACGGAGTTCAAGAACGCAAATGTGGACACCATGCTTGACGAAGAAGGGATTTCACATGAGTTCTTGGCTACATATACACCTCAACAAAATGGAGTTGTTGAGAGGAAGAACCGGACGCTCATCGAAATGGCGAGAACAATGCTTGATGAGTACAAGACGCCGAAACACTTTTGGGCAAAAGCGGTTGAGACAGCTTGTCATGCAACAAATCGCTTGTATATTCACAAGCTACTCGGCAAGACGGCATACGAGCTCCTCACTGGTAACAAACCCCAAGTTGGATACTTTCGAGTATTCGGTTCAAAGTGCTACATTCTTGATAAGCATCGTCGTTCTAAATTTGCTCCTAAGTCTCATGAAGGTTTCCTACTTGGTTATGGCTCAAACTCTCACACATACCGTGTCTACAACAATTTCACCCGAAAGGTTGAAGAAACGGTAGATGTGAAGTTTGATGAATCTAATGGCTTGCAAGTAGAGCAATTGCCAATTGATGTAGGAGACAAACATCCTTCGGAAGCAATCCAAGACTTGTCTATTGGCAAGATTCGTCCAATGGAGGTGAAGGAGAGTACCTCGTCCGTCCAAGTGGAAGCTTCTACCTCACGACAAGGTGAACCAAGAGTTGATATGGAAGCATCCACAAGTGGGACACACCAAGATGAAGAAAACGAGGAAGTGCATCAAGATGAATGTCAACAACCTCCTTCTCCACCACGACAAGAGAACGACAACGTCAACAATGAAGAAGGCCAAGAAGAAGAACAAGATGAAGAAGACATTCAACCAAGACCCAAGCAAAAGCTAACACAAGTTCGAGCAAGAATTGCTAAAGATCATCCCGTCGAGCAAATCTACAATGATATCCAAACTAGGAGAATCACTCGCTCTAAAACACGTTTAGCTAACTTTTGTGAACACTATTCATTCATCTCTAGCATTGAACCTATGAAGGTTGAAGAAGCATTGGAAGATCCGGATTGGATAAAAGACATGCATGAAGAGCTACACAACTTTGAGAGAAATCAAGTTTGGACATTGGCTGAGAAGCCCGACAACAACCACAACATCATCGGTACCAAATGGGTGTTTCGCAATAGGCAAGATGAAGATGGACAAGTAGTTTGCAACATAGCATGTCTCGTCGCCCAAGGCTACACACTAGTCAAAGGTATGGACTATGGGGAGACTTATGCTCCCATTGCTAGACTTGAGTCCATTCGCATCTTACTCGCCTATGATAATCACCATGATATCACCTTATACCAAATGGACATGAAAAGTGCTTTTTTAAATGGTGAGATAGAGGAGGAAGTTTATGTTAAACAACCTCCCGTCTTTGTTAATCCTAAGAAACCTAATCATGTTTACAAACTGCACAAAACTCTTTATGGTCTTAAACAAGCTCCTAGAGCGTGGTATAAATGCTTGACCAAATTCCTTATTGAAAAAGGCTTTGAAATTGGAAAAATAGATTCTACTCTTTTACTAAGAGGGTCAATGGAGAACTATTTTTGTGCCAAATTTATGTCGATGATATTATATTTGGTTCTACTAACCCTCATTTTAGTGAAAAGTTTGGGCAGCTAATGTCGGAGAAGTTTGACATGTCTATGATGAGTGAACTCTTATTCTTTCTTGGTTTGCAAATCAAGCAAACTAAGGAAGGTACCTTTGTCTCTCAAACTGTCGGCGTTCTGGGAACGGGGGTCCCCAGACTTGCCTGCCTACGGCCTGCGGCGTGGCTCAAAGGGGGGGCCAGCACAGCCCATCTTCATCAACACAAGCTCAAGACCCTCGCGAGGGGCCAAGCTTCGCGGGGCGGACGACAAGGAGCTTCCTCAGGCACGGCGTCATCAGGCGGGCTCACGAGGGGGCGGAGAGATCAAGGCGGGGTACCTCGCGAGGTGCCCATGATGCAAGCCATGACGAACAAGGGCGCCAGTCGGGCGCCAGCCCGTGCAGTGTCCTCCTTTCCTCTTTGGTGCAAAGGGAGCAATCGCAGGCGAGAGCATCAAGCAAAGGCATCCATTTCGGTGCAACAAGACCAAGACCAGCCCAACGGCAGGGAGGAAGTCATTGTGGAGCCCAAGTAGGTGTCACCACCAGAGCCTTTGACAGGCGAGGACCAACTTTAGTCAAGATAAGTGTACCCGTTGTTCCCCTTCAAAATGGCCAATTGTTGGCGCCCTTCCCGCTCAATATTTGGGAAGAGGCCCAGGGCCTTTGCCTATAAATAGGACAAGCCACCCCCAGGGTAGAGGCATTTGGAATGCACAAGATCCACGCCAAGAAAACCAGTAGAGAGAGCGACTGAACTCCTCCTAGCAGTTCATCGCGCCAGCAAGAACAGACTCTTGCGAGGCTGTTTTCCTTGTATTGTTCATCAACAGCCCAAGAGGCAATCCACCACACCACACACTGGAGTAGGGTATTACACCACAATGGTGGCCTGAACTAGTATAAACTCTGTGTCTCTTGTGTTGTTCCTTTCGTAGTTTAGATCTTAGTGAGCCGGCGAGGAACAGGTAGGTAGAGGGCGAAATCTCCGCGCGCACCCTAGTGTTCGAACCTCAAGGGTCTGCCGGAACCCAAAATCCGACACAAACGAAGTACACCAAGGACTTATTCAAGAATTTCAATATGCAAGAATGCAAAGGTATGACTACACCCATGCCTACTAGTGGACATCTTGATTTGACCAAAGATGGTGAACCGGTCGATCAAAAGGTTTATCGCTCTATGATTGGTTCATTGTTATATCTATGTTCTTAACGTCCCGATATCATGCTAAGTGTGTGCATGTATGCACGATATCAAGCTACTCCTAAAGAATGTCATCTTAAGGCCGTGAAAAGGATAGTGAGATACTTAATCCATACACCAAATTTTGGCATTTGGTATCCTAAGAGGGCCTCTTTCGATCTTGTTGGTTACTCCGACTCGGATTATGCCGGTGACAAGGTTGATAGAAAGTCCACTTCCGGTACTTGTCAATTTCTTGGTAGATCTCTTGTATCTTGGTCTTCCAAGAAACAAAACTCGGTATCCTTATCCACCGCCGAAGCGGAATACATTTCTGCTGGTTCATGTTGTGCTCAATTACTTTGGATGACCCAAACTCTTAAAGATTATGGGATATATGTGAAACATGTTCCATTACTTTGTGACAATGAAAGCGCTATCAAGATTGCTCACAATCCCGTGCAACACTCTCGAACTAAGCATATTGAAGTTCGTCATCATTTCATTCGAGATCATGTTGCTAAGGGTGACATTAATCTTAAGCTTGTTCGCACCGAAAAGCAATTAGCGGATATGTTCACTAAACCACTTGATGAGAGTGTTTTGCAGGTTAAGAGGTGAATTGAACATCATTGCTGCTTAAAATTTAGAGTAGGAACTCCATTGGATACATGCAAGACATGAGCTTATGACTAATCCTTGATATTTCTCTTATGATGAAAATCTTATGTCTTGGATATATTTGCACCTTGCATGTTATCTAACCCTTATAGGTACTTGGATGAATCTAATTCTATGAGATTGCAACTCATTCACATCTTGAGCAATCTCTACATCACCAAGTCTCTACACAATGCTGGTTGAAGACAAGGAAGCATGGAACCATTCAAACATTCCAAGCGGTGCCCCCAACTCTTGATGAGCTACATCAACCTTGAGCAACCCACACAAGTTCAACTACATGATCATGATCAACACCACCACCCAAGGTATGTTATTCCATCTTAGAGAAGCTTTACTCCAAGACATGAGTCCAAGCAACTCGACAAGATGTGAATAGATCAAGATGCTTAAACGAAAAATGGTAACCCCATTTTGAGCTTAAACGTTGAGTATGACCTATGATCAAGTGATCTCACTTGACTCCTAAGTCAATATACTCTAACATAGGTGACTTTGTCGCTAACCATCTCTAGATGAAGTTTTCTTGTGTTCTTTTCTGTGCTCTTGCAATTGTCTCATGCATATTTGTTTCCCCTTTCAGAAAAAAGAAACTTCATCTAGATTTCTTTTCTATTCTTTTCTATTTGTTCTGCACTCCCTGCATCCAAATCATTGCAAATCTTTCAGTTAATTCCTTGCGAATCCTTGTGAGATCTTACTTGTCTAGTGAGCTAAGGTGACAAGTGTTTTCTCTATGATGAACTCGGTCACACCTACCTTTGTTTTCGGTCTAACCGAATTCTTTCGGTGCAACCGAAGCATATCACTCGGTGCCACCGATCTCACTACAGGAAAAACATTTTGCCATTTATTCCTGCTTTACTTTTGATCCAGCTCCACTCAATGAATCTTGTCCCCTACAAGCATCACATTTTTATCATTCCTTTGTGCTGTGACTCAAGGACCAAACCCATTCACGACAAATTCCAGAAGGCCCTTCTTGGAAATTGATGTCAAAGGGGGAGAGAGAGATCACATCAAAGCTTATCACATCAACAGGGGGAGAGAGATATCTCTAGGGGAGAAAATACTCAAGAAGAGAGTAATCTTCAAGGATCCCAGATGCTTGGTGTTCAAGAGGAGAGATGCCACATGTCTTCTTGAGGGGAAAGACATGTTCATATGTGCCTATTTTCATTAGCTCTGTTCATTTGTTTCTTTGAGCTCTAATTTTGCTTTTTGCTCTGATTTTCTGTTCCCTATCTTCTCCCAGTATCCCATGCTAGATTCAGGGGGAGCAAGACATCTAAGGGAAAGAAATTCTTTAAATTCATTGCACATCTTTACCTTTGGGGACATGTCTATATCAAATGTGGTACTTAGTACTCACTCTCTACATGTCATCCCAGTCCTGGTACTCTTGTGGTTTCTTTCTGTTTGCTCTCACTAGTAAGTGCATCTGTGTTGTCTAACCTTATTTTCACAGGTTCATTCCATCCTAAGCCAACTCAAGACCACAAGGTAAGTATATGCATCACAATCATGTGTACGAGGAATTCTTGCTGATGCACATATTGTTTGCAAGAAAGACTCATAAGCATGAAGGTACATTTCCCATATTCACATCTTTTGCTCTGATGCATATAGCCAAGATACATGTAACACATTGCCTACTCTCTCATGTTTATGCATTCACATGCTCCTATATTCCATATTCACATGATTGCATACATGTAGGGGGAGCCTATGCATGTTACATGTCTTTCCAAAGCTTTACTTGTTATTCTCTATATCTTTATGTAAGGCTTTGATGTATGTTGTCATCAATTACCAAAAAGGGGGAGATTGAAAGCACAAGTGCTCCCTGGGTGATTTTGGTAATTAATGTCAACATATCTTTTGTTGGACTAACACTTCTACCTAGTATGTTTCAGACAAGTTCAACAATGGAGTGGCATGGACTAGAGGATGTGGAACCCTTCAAGATGCTAAGGACAAAGGATTGGCTCAACCTTCAAGCACAAGACTCTACATTTTATATTTTAGTGATCCAAGATCACATTGAGTCTATAGGAAAAGCCAATACTATCAAGAGGGGATGAGGTGTTGCTTAATGGCTTGCTTGCTCAAAATGCTTAGTGATATGCTCCAAAGCCCTCAACTACTTTCTCACATCCACATATGCCCTAAACCAAAATTCTAACTCGGACCCACTGATTCTTTTCTATCCGGTGCCACCGAGTTCAGATGTCATAGCCACTGCCACAAACCCTAGGCAAATCGATCTCACCGATAGGGATCTCGGTCTCACCGAGATGGGATTGTAATCTCTCTATGTATGTCCATTACCAAAATCGGTCTCACCGAGTTTGTGTAATCAGTACTACCGAGATTACAATGCAAACTCTCTGGATAACTAATTACCAAAATCGGTCCCACCGAGTTTGTGTAATCGGTCTCACCCAGTTTGCCTGACCAACTCTCTGGTTGTCTTATTACCAAAATCGGTCCCACCGAGTTTGTGTAATCGGTCTCACCGAGATTACGTTATGCCCTAACCCTAATCATATCGGTCTTACCGACTTGCATGTCGGTCCCACCGAAAATCCTAACGGTCACTAGATTTGTTGAATCGGTCTGACTGAGTTCCTCAATTCGGTCCCACCGAGTTTGGCAAGTTGTGTGTAATGGTTAGATTTTGTGTGGAGGCTATAAATACCCCTCCACCTCCTATTCATTCGTGGAGAGAGCCATCAGAAAAAACCTACACTTCCAACTTGCTGTTTCTAAGAGAGAACCACCTACTCATGTGTTGAGGCCAAGATATTCCATTCCTACCATATGAATATTGATCTCTAGCCTTCTCCAAGTTGCTTTCCACTCAAATCTTCTTTCCACCAATTCCAAATCCTGTGAGAGAGAGTTGAGTGTTGGGGAGACTATCATTTGAAGCACAAGAGCAAGGAGTTCATCATCAACACACCATTTGTTACTTCCTGGAAGAGTGGTGTCTCCTAGATTGGCTAGGTGTCACTTGGGAGCCTCTGACAATATTGTGGAGTTGAACCAAGGGAATTTGTAAGGGCGAGGAGATCGCCTACTTCGTGAAGATCTACCGCTAGTGAGGCAAGTCCTTCGTGGGCGACAGCCATGGTGGGTTAGACAAGGTTGCTTCTTCGTGGACCCTTTGTGGGTGGAGCCCTCCGTGGACTCGCGCAACCGTGACCCTTCGTGGGTTGAAGTCTCCATCAACGTGGATGTACGATAGCACCACCTATTAGAACCACGGCTCAAAAATCACCATGTCTCCAAATTGCGTTTGAATCCTCCAATCCCTTCCCTTTACATTCTTGCAAGTTGCATGCTTTACTTTCTGCTGCTCATATACTCTTTGCATGCTTTCTTGATATTTATTGTGAGTGTTAAATTTGTGCCTAAACTCCACCTAAACTTAAAGAAGTTAAAAACTGCAACTTTAGGTCGTTAGTGTCTAATCACCCCCCCCCCCTCTCACTACAAAAAAAGACACATCCGTGACATTTTGGGCCGAACGAAATTTTTTTCTGTCATACATATGACACTTCTATGACGATAATTGTGAAAAAACCCAGTATCATCATAGATGTGGTGGGCTCCTACTTCTATGACAAAAAATCATGAAAGAAAATGGGCTTTTCATCCTGGGCGGGCCGGAGACGCAGCTGCATGACATTCTTTGGGCCGTCCATGACGGAAAAAACCGTGGTAGAAGCGAGGGGGAGGAAAATTTTGGGGAGTTGCCGGTTACGGTGGGAGGTCGGGGGCCGAGCGATGCGCGTTTCTCTCATACACGTGTGAGGCATTGGCTCTAACTGAACCCGAGCGAGGCATTGGGCTCTAACTGAACCCAAGCGATTGCACTGCAGGCTACGCGTTATTGAACCCGAGCGATCGATTGATGGCTGTTAACTGAACCCGATGGAGCGATTCCTTCGCTACTGCTGCTAACTGAAGCCGATCGATGCTGCCTCTGGGATGAACAGTGAGTGTTG
>NC_041385.1:421236356-421237253 GCF_002162155.2 Triticum dicoccoides
ATGAACAGTATCCCATGGAGTCCCGTTTTGTGGTACGCCACACCCCTCCCGATGAACATGACCCCCGTTTCAACCGTAGCGCTCCAACACAAGTCCGTTTCATCCATTTTGCGGTACGCCACACCCCTCCCGATCAACAGGACCCCCGTTTCGACCGTAGGAGGTCCATTTTCTCCGTTTTGCAGTACACCACACCCCTCCCGATCAACCGGACCCCCGTTTCGACCGTAGGAGGTCTGTTTCCTCTATTTTACGGTATGCAACACCCCTCCCGATCAAAAGGACCCCGCTCCGAACGTAGGAGGTCCATTTCCTCCGTTGTGCGGTACGCCAGGCCTCGTTTCCATCGCCTGTTCCGTCCAAGCCCTCCCGGTGAACACGACCACGCATTCCGTTCCGACCTAGCTGGTTGGCTCCCACGCATTATGTTGCCTCCCGATGAACACGACGCATTCCGTTGCCTCCCCATGAACACGACGCATTACGTTGCCTCCCCATGAACACGACGACGATGCTGATTCTCCTTTCCGACCCAGCCATGTACACAAGCCCTGGCCGTACGTATGCGCGAGTAGGCGTTCGAGACCCTGCCCGTATGTACGTACGTGGTCGTATTTTCTTTCTTGCACCCTCGCCGTTGTACGTACGTATACATGCCACGTGCGCGCCTCTACTACTACACGTGCACGCCTCTACAACGACCAGTATGTACGTACACGTTCGCGACCAGAATGACAACGCTACGTACGCTTCGACCAGGTGGGTCCCGACTGTCAGGCACTTCCTTGCCTGCGAAGATGTAGCTGGTGGGTCCCAGCAGTCAGGGGGGCGAATCGTTTTTTGGCCCAGACGAACTTCCTTGTGTGCGAAGATGTAGCTGGTGGGTCCCAGCAGTCA
>NC_041385.1:421237437-421311282 GCF_002162155.2 Triticum dicoccoides
AATCGTTTTTTTTTTGCCCGGACGCACTTCCTTGCGTGCGAAGGTGTCGCTGGTGGGTCCTAGCGGTCAGGGGGGCGAATCGTTTTGTTTTTTGCCCGGATGCACTTCCTTGCATGCGAAGATGTAGCTGGTGGGTCCCAGCAGTCAGGGGGAAACGTTTTTTTCGCAAAATACAGTGGCCCGTCCGGTGGTTCCCAGCTGTCAGGTGGAGGAATCATTATTTTCCGCGTAATAAGGAGGCACTTCCTTGATGCGGCCGTGGACCCAGCTGTTAGCCTGTGCACGTACAGTCCACGTCTGATGGAAGTCGTTCCTTGACCATGTTGACCACGCCGCGCCAAGAGCACCAGGGCGGTGGACGACGGTGAGGCCTAGGAAGGCGATGACGGGGAGCCGGGGAAGACGCAGCAGTGGAAGCTCGCGCGGAGAGGAGTACGAGGGTTCACTGGTTCGGCTGCGGTGTGAGGCTGCCGTCGCCGCAGGGCCTGGCCAGCGGTGGGAATAGTAGGGGGCGGTGAGGCCTCCGCGGTAGCACAACCGGCCACGGGAGGCAGGAGCATGCGGCACGACCGGCGCTGCTTTGGGCGGTTGGAGCAAGAGGACCAGAGGTTGAAGAAGCACTACGGCCGTTGGATGGACATCGTAGAGTCACTGGAGCTAGAATCGTTCATATTGACTAAAGTTGACAAAGGCCCCCGTCCCAGTCAACTTAGTAGGCCCACAAGTCAGCCTCCCACCATGGTGGGTCCCAGCTAGCAAGGGGAGTATTCATTTCTTTGTGCGTAATCAGGAGGCACTTTCGGTAGGTCCGAGCTGACAGCGTGGGGAACATTTTTTTCACGAAATATGCTGGCCCGTCCGATGGGTCCCAGCAGTCAGGGGGGAAACGTTTTTTTCGTGAAATAAGGTGGCCCGTCCGGTGGGTCCCTGCTGTCAGGTGGAGGAATAATTATTTTGCGCGTAATAAGGAGGCACTTCCTTGCGGCCGCCTGGACCCAGCTGTCAGCCTCTTCACGTACGGTACTCTTCCGATGGAAGTCGGTCGTTAACCATGTTGACCACGCCGCGTCGAGAGCACCAGGGCGGTGGTCTGGATGATGGCGAGGCCTAGGAAGGGGACGACGCGGAGCCAGGGAAGACACAGCAGTGGTAGCCCGCGCGGAAAGGAGTACGAGGGTTCACTGGTTCGGCTGCGGCGTGAGGCTGCCGTTGCCGCAGAATAACAAGGGGTGTGGGTGAGTAGAGGGATACCCTAGGCCAGCGGTGGGAGTAGTAGGGGCGGTGAGGCCTCCGTGGCATCACAACCGGCCATGAGAGGCAGGAGCACGCGGCACGACCGGCGCTGCTTTGGGCGGCTGGAGCAAGAAGACCAGAGGTTGAAGAAGCACTATGGCCGTTGGATGGACATTGTACGGTCACTGGAGCTAGAATCGTTCATATTGACTAAGTTGACAAAGCCATCTGTCCCCGTCAACTTAGTTCGCCCACAAGTCATCCTCCCACTATGGTGGGTCCCATCTAGCAGGGTGGGTATTCATTTTTTTTGTCCGTAATAAGGAGGCACTTCCTTGCGTGCGAAGATATAGCTGGTGGGTCCGACATGTCAGCGGGGGGAACATTTTTTTCGCGAAATACAGAGGCCCTTCCGGTGGGTCCCAGCTGTCAGGTGGAGGAATCATTATTTTGCGCGTACAGTCCATGGCCAATGGATGTCGTTTGTTGACCACGTTGACCAGGCCGCGCCGAGAGCACCATGGCGGTGGACGACGGTGAGGCCTAGGAAGGGAATGACACGGAGCCGGGGAAGACTCGGCAATGGTTGCCCACGCGGTGGGGAGTACGAGGGTTTACTGGTCCGGCTGCCGTCGCGAGAAAATAACAGGAGGTGTGGGTGAGTAGAGGAATGGCCTGGCCAGCAATGAAGTAGGGTGGGGCGGTGCGGCCTGTGCGGCAGCACAGCCGGCCACGGGAGGCGGGAGCAGGCAGTCCCACCGGAGCCGGTTTGGGTGGCTGGATCAAGAAGATCAGATATTGAAGAAGCAGCATGGCCGTTGGATTAACATCCAACGGTCACTACTGCTAGAATCGTTTGTGGACTAAGTTGACAAAGCCAAAGTACACGTCAACCTAGTAGAACCACAAGTCAGCATCCAAATCTGTCCCAAACAGCATACAGCCCGAAATTTCTAGCCGGATTCAAATTAATTTTAAATCTAAATATACCTTAATTTAAATTCAATGAGATTTTACCCGCACAAAAACAATGAAATTTAAAATATCAAAATCCGAAAGAAAACAGTATTTGGGAACTAATTGCCTGTTTGCGGTATTTTTTCATTTTACAACCCATTTATTATTACTTATAGCCCATTTCTTATTACTTATAGCCCATATCTTATTACTTATAGCCCATTTCTTATTACTTATAGCCCATTTTCTGGGCAAAATGCATCCCTCCTCGTCTTGAAACATTTCCGGCCCACCAGGGCGTAGAAAAGCAAGTAGGCCTATGTTAGTTATTCTGCAAAAAACAAAATAGCTGGCTAGCCATTTTTCAAAAAGGAAAAAAACAAACTGGGTTGGTCATGTGCTAAACATATGAAATAAAAGCATGGGCTAGACGGGCCACGGGTCCCGCACAACCCAGTTGATACCCTTCTCCGTCCCGAAAAAGCAAAATTACTATGCGCGCTGCTGGGTCCCTACTGTCATCCTCACCATGTACAGCCATCTCCTTATTCCTCTCGGTTGTTGACCATGTTGACAATACCGGAGGGCGGCGCCACGCCGAGCGCGGAGGACGATGGTGAGGCCTCGGACGGGAACGAACAGGAGCCGGGAAGATCACAGCCAGTCGTGGGAGGCGGGAGCAGGCGGTCCCGTCGGCGCTGGTTTGGCTTTGGTGGCTCGAGGAAGAAGAGACTGAAGAAACACGACAGACGTTGAATGTCAATCGAACGGTCAAGGTTGGCACAATCGTTTTTTGACTAAGCAGACACCAAGTAGCATACTTTTTTATATATAGGAAGAAAACTGCGAGGAAAATGCGTTCGTTTGCCGTCCTCCTCATAGGGAACGTTCACCACATAAGTGACTAGCACCCTTGGTTTTCAACCGAGAGGTCTTGGGTTCGAGTCTGACGAACTCTCAATTTTGTCCTCCTTCCTTCCTCGCAAAAAAAGGGAAATAAAATCAAAGACTTGGGAAGGCGTACAGAACAAGCTAGTGTACTAGTAAAGAGACGTTGCCGAGTTTTAGAAAAAAGAAAGATGTGCTCCTGTAGCTGGTTCAAATCCAAACCTAGACTATGACTATATATGGTGCTATGCTACTCTGCAAGTAATGAAACTGACATATCCAACGTTCTCTTCTCCTCTTCTCTACTTACTCTGCCTAGCATCAGAAGCTCTGGCCACAACAACCATGTCCGCTGGCTGCTTGTCCACCTGCTCTTCAACAGGCAACAACCAGATATGCGCCAAGTCGCCACCCGTACCATCGCATGTGGGTCTCATCACACCCCCGCCGGCACGCGCACCGCAGCCGATTTCTCATCGCAACCTACTGCCGTTGGTGTGGTGCCACTGCTGCAAATCACGCAGAGTCATCCGTCGCGTCTCAACCACAATCCGCAACCCTGGCCGAGTCTTCTACAAATGCCCGAATCATGGGGTAATAATATGTTTAAATGTTGTTCTACTGCTTTCAGTTGCTGATTTTTTAATAGTTTGGTTGATGATCTTCCAATTTGATTCATGCAGCAAAGGGAAGATTCGTGTGATTTGTATTTCTGGGAAGTTGCTAATGTGGGGGAATGCAACTACGCTGATTATTTGGTTAGCCGAGGAATCCCAATACCAGCAGGTTGGGGTGTTGGGCAAGTAACTGAAGGAACGGCAGAAGAGGAAGATGCAGAGCAGAAGGTTAAAGATGCAGTTCCTCTGATCATGGCCAAGCAACAGCTGCTGAACGGCCTTGACAGCAATGAGGAGATGAAAGAGCATGTGAAGATAATGGGCAAAATCGATGTGCTCTGTAGGATGATTGTCTCTTTATTTGCGGTGTATGTAGCACTCATGATGTATTCAGTGGCTACGACATGAGCACTTTGCTGAAACTAGTAATGAATGATACATGTGTAGCAGGCTGGGCGTAGTGTTGTGAACATCTAATGATTTCTATTAACGGAAATCAGGGGGTATCCCCTTTTGCTCATATAAATAAATAGATAGCAGAGGCCCTAAAGGGTCAGCTATGTTCTCATTCGAAGACGTCGAGCAAATTGCAGTCCAACAGCAAACTATGTCATCAAATTCAAGTTTCACAGCCAAATATGAGTACAACTAAACAACAATGTCATCATGTTTTAGTTGTCATACAATCACCAAACACAAATCAGCATACATAACAAGTGATGTTCTCACAACAAAATACTAAACAACATGTTCATCAGGTTTCAGTTGTCATAGCAAACACAATTTCACATAGTAGATAAAAAAAATCTTCTGATAGGCAAATACGACAAAAGCAATGTAATCATCATCCACAGCAGCAGCGTTAACATCTTCGCCATGTGTATCAGTCTGAATCGTAATTCCCCATGGTGTCATCTTCTTCTTCGTCCTCAACGTCCTCGAACGTTGGCTTCTTGATCAACTCTTGTATGTCCACAACACGACAGGCAATCTTTTCGCTGGCGTCATTGACGTGATGGTTCTCAAAGATATTAGGAACATCTGTGTTATGTTGTACATCAGGAGCAGTGTAAGCATCATCTTGTTGTGCAACTTCATTAAACGAATTCCTTTGCTCAAACCTTTGCAATACTCTCTAGTCATTGCTACGTGCAAATGTGCCTTCCAAGAAAAATATTTGTGTTGCTTGATTTGCCAAAATAAAAGGCTCGTTGGTCTGGTACACCGCCTTGACATTGATGGATTTGAAATAATCATCACTCTGGGTTTTGCGATCCTGGAAAACAGGTTATACCAACGACAGCACAACAGAACCACACACCGATGATCCTCGAAACTGGAGATATACTGCAACTGAACAATGTCTGTTATGTTAGCATACATTTCAGTTGTCTCTTTGTCATACGTATCCGTGCTCATGATGGCACTGTTTTGTGTCTTCCTACCTTCGTCTCGTGCAAGGGTGTTGTAGCGCACATCTCCAACAACGCAAGATTCATAATGTCTTACCCGAGTATCAGGACCCATTGCTAGTGAGCAAAGGGCATCATCAACTGCCTGCCCATCCTCCCGCATCTTCTTAACCTATGGTTAGAAAATAGACAAGTTGATCATCTTATGTACTCAATATATTAAAAAAACTGACAGTGCACTTCAAAAGCTTACATGGTTCTTGAACCATTTCGCAAATCCTGCCATAACCAGTTTGTCAATGTTTCTTGGATTTTGCGGCAGTAACTCCTCTTTGTAGATGCTGCACAACATAGTGATCGCGTCAAACATCTAAATATATAAGAATGTGCTGAAAGTTTAGTAGATTACGATGTATAAGCTGCAGTACTACACTTACTTGATATAAGGTAGTATCTTAGGACAGTTATTCAACACATACCAAACCATTTTGTCCAAATCTTTAGGTTTGTCCTCTTGTCGACTCTTCCCTGTAACTCAAACAGAATAATCAAAAACATTGAGCCCGGGATTGTCTTCACCCACCTCTTTGCTAAGCTGATCAGCTGTTTCAATGTATTTTGAGCAGAATGTCAACGCTTCTGTAGCAATGTAGGCCTCTGCAATGGAACCCTCAGGTCTAGCTCTGTTCCTAACATAGCCCTTGAAAGTGCCTAGCCGCCTTTCAATAGGGTACATCCAGCCATACTGTACTGGACCTCTAAGTAGTGCCTCATCAGGTAGATGAACAGCCAAATGCACCATCGCATCAAAGAAGGCTGGAGGATATATCTTCTCAAGGTTGCATAGGACAGTTGGTATCTTGGCTCTAAGACGCTCCAAAGCATCTATCATGATATTTCTGCTGCAGAGTTCCCTGAAGAATTGTCCCAACTCTGCAACTGCTCTGTATAAGTCAGGGCGGCCAAATCCTCTAAGGATAACAGGTAAAACCCTTTGAAGTAGGACGTGGCAGTCATGAGTTTTCAACCCTTGTACCTTGTTTCCATCTGCACTGACTCTCCTTTCAGGGTTGGAAGCAAATCCATGTGGGAATCTCACACGTGACAGGACCTCGCAGAATTCTTTTCTTTTTACCTTGTCCAAGACGTACACAGCTGGTGCCATATCCCGTGGTTTACCTTCATCTTGCACCTGCAACTCCTTTCTGATACCCAGGCGTGTCAAATCAATCCTAGATTTTAAGGTATCTTTTGTCTTGCCTTCAATGTTAAGAAGTGTGCCAATAATGTTGTCACATATATTTTTCTCGATGTGCATCTCATCAAGATTATGCCGCGGATCCAAATCTTTCCAATACTCCAAGTCCCACAAAGTGGACCTGCGGGTAAACAATAATCTCTCTTCTATCGTGTCACGCTTCCTTTTCCCGCTACCATTACCAGGATGGTTTCCTGGTGTAATATGCCTGACCTTCTCTAATTCCACTTGCAACTCATCGGCGGTGAGCCTGTTTGGTGCATCACGGTTTTCATGCTTTGCATTGAACACATGTCTTCGGTATTTTCTAGGATGCGGCTTGTCCTTGACAAGGAGACAACGGTGTCCAATGTAATAGATCTTGCTAAGTATTGCGTATGACAGCGGATTCCTGTCACAGCGAACACATGCATTGTAACCATGTGTCGTTCGCCCTGACATAGTTCCCAAAGCCGGATAATCATGGATGCACCAAATTACAACAGCACGCAGAAAGAAATCAGCTGGTGGGCTGCTATATAGATCTCGAATGAGAACACCCTTCCATAGCTATTGAAGTTCCTGCACAAGAGGCTCCATGAACAAATCAAAATCCTTTCCAGGACTGTTTGGACCTGGGATGAGCAAGGCCATCATGTAGTTTGATTCTTTGGTGCAGACATTTGGAGGCATGTCGTAAGGGATAACAAGCACTGGCCACATGCTATATGTGGGCCCTGGTGGCCAAATGGGTTAAATCCATCTGAAGCTAAGCCAAGTCTAATGTTTCTCGGGTCAGCAGCAAACTCTTTGTGTTTATCATTGAAGCTTTTCCACTCACTACCATGAGATGGATGGCTCATTACATTCTGATCTCTGTACTCCTGGTTCCTAGAATGCCACAGTACATCCTCTCTTGTTTCAGCATCATGAAACAACCTCTGCAATCTTGGTGTAATTGGAAAATGTCTCAGAACATTATGAGGAACCGTCTTCGCAGCATCGCCATCTTTCCATCTTGATGATTTGCATTTCAGGCATTCACTTAAGTTGGCATAATCCTTCCGGAACAGAACACATTTATTCTTACAAACATGGATCATATCATATCCAATTCCAACTGCACGAAGGAAATTCTTCATTTTACTGTAGGTGTGTGGCAGCTCAGATGCATCTGGGAAAGATTTGTGGAAAGTAGTCAACATCGCATCGAATGATTTGTTGGTCATCTGCTCAGATGTCTTCACCTGAAGAAAGGTGACCATAGCTGAGAATACTGACAGCTTATTTCCTGGGGTGACATCAACATTGAATTGTTCCAACATGCGGGCCCACCGTTTTTCTTTTGCAGGTGAAAGTTCACGGAATGCACGAGCATTTCGTAGCATTGTTTCAATGTTGGTCAAACTCACTGGCTCCGCCACCACCACCACCTCCTCCTCTTCCACCTGAGCATCAGGTAGATCAAGATGGTGATCTGCTGCTTCCACGTAGTCAATAACATTGACGTTCACAGCTTCACCATGATGAACCCACCTAGTATATGTGACCGACATCCCATACAAGTGTAGATGATTTTGCACAGTTGATTGGGGTCTTGTAACTGAATTCATACAACTGCTACACGGGCAGAGCAAATCTGATTTCGGACCACCGTACTCAGCTCTGATAAAGTTCATGAAGTTTTCAACCCCCTCGACATATGCAGTGGAGAATCTTCGAGCAGAAGTTATCCAAGTCCTGTCCATCTGTTAGACATACAAATTAGTTCTTCTACTAGATATTAGAGGAAAAACATATATGCTTTTTTATGAAGTCCGGAAAAAAAATACCTAGGTCGATGTCTAAAGCTATGGCAAGATATTTGGACGAGCAGATCTAAGTAACGAAATATATGTAAAGCTAATTCAGCAAACAGATTTGAGTGCTAAATTATGGCAGGCTGTTTCAGCAGTCAATGAGGCCGAGCACACAGCTATCGAACTATCGAAGGCCATCGCAGCAACAAAGATCGAGTATAAAACGGTGTAGAGCTATTTCACCTAACAGATTGGCTACTAGACCATGACAATCTACGTCACAATAAATATATGGCAGGATATTTTAGAAACTAATCGGCCTTGGCATGCCATCTCAGCTAAGCAAATTGAGTGCAGAACAGGGCAAGGAAGCTTCTTAAGCAGAGCATATTGACAGTAAACTACTTCGGCAAACAGTGAGATTAACAGCATCTATCAGCTAACATTTAGCGCTACACCGACATGAACGGGGCTTCAGTCTAGAATGCGCGTACCGTGGGAGAAGCTGACCGCCGTGTGTCTCCACATGAACGTCGCCAGCGGTGGTGGCGCTGACCGCCGTGCGCCTCCACAAGAACGTAGCTAGAGGTGGCGGCGCGGCTAGAGGACGGCAGTCTACGAGAGCGTACTATGGGAGTGAGGATCGCCGTGCGTCCCCTCGACGAACCGCGGCATCGACATATCGGCGCGGCGGGGAGGGCGGCTTTGGCGGCGCGAATGGAGTGGAGGGAGACGGGTGGGAGGGGGGTTTGGGTAATATTTGGCTAAAGGGCGGTTGAATCGAATTAGGGGGAATTGTTGTGTGTGGGGGGAGGAGGATTTTTGCACGGTGGGCGGGGGGAGTTTGGCGCATGGTCGGTTTCTCCAAGTGCAGTCCCACATGTCAGTGAAGAGGCAAGCCGAAGCGCGTTCTGTTTGTGTGAGCCGTGTGCATGACCGAACGTGTGTGGGGTGCAATGCGACCGCGATAGGAGTGATGTGAGTGTACCGCCTTTTTTCCTTTTTAAACTAGGTGCTTCGCCCCCTCAAAAAAATGTTGCTTCACGCGATCCATCGATACTACTACTAGTAATCCAGTAATCCCGACTAAAACGGCGCGGCCGGGTCTTTTCCCGTGTGATATGCTGGGAGGTTGGCTTAGTTGGGTTTTTTTTGATTTGTCTCGGTTCAATTAAAAGCAGAGTTGGTGATGATGGTGTGCCTGTCATCCTACAATATAGGCCGTCCGATCTGTATCTCATGGATAGGAAGGAAACTATGACAATTTACCCGCACTCCTCTCCACATTTGCAGATAAGGCTTTCCCTCGTTCATCCTTTTCTCCCACAAGATCTTGATCTTCCGTGCAACGCACGGGCATCTTGCTAGTACTTCTACAATATGTATATTATTGTGAAAGTTCATATACACCGGCCGAGATTAATGCAAACATGGCAGATTTTCATTACATTTCGAACTTTTATAAGACAGAAAAATAAAAGAAACCCGACCCTAAACCTATTCTACGGCGGCGACCGACATCCTCCATCTTCGACCTCTATGTACAGGGGCAGGGTTCAAGACCCGTGAAGTGAAGGTGCGGTCTCCGGTGAGGAAGAGTAGAACACGGGATACGGACCGGCCAGTTGGCACACCATGCCCTTCGCCTCCCATGCCCTACTCATCCTCGAAGGAGTCCCCGACCTCGGCGGTGCCGGACGTTGGACGGCGGCAAGTAGGACACGTGGCTGACGGTGCTCCCGTCGTCGGCTGCCAGCGTGGCCACCGCTTGTGCGGTCGTGTCCGCGTCCGGCTACACCGCTATTGCGTTGCGAGAGGCGACTTTAGCGAGGGCGGCGACCTCGAGCTTCACCCCCGAAGACAAGCTCTCCCACAGAGCGTTCGCACTTGCGGTCATGGCAGATGTGGTGCTAGGTAGGAGGACGATGCGCTATGGTGTGGAGGTTAGCTGGGCGTTGCCGCTTTAAGTAGCGCATTCCGGTGAGGCCAAGCGTCCGGGTGCGTCATTAAGTCGCCGGAGTTGGTTCCTCGGGCACCGAGCCTCTTAACAACGACATACGAACGAACGGCATGAATTCGGGCAGCTGGCGCCAGCTGGGAACACACCGCGCGATGGCGCGAGGGATGAGGGCTTTGGTGTGCCAGGGTAGTCAGCTGCGGTCGTGGCAACGTTGGAGATGCCCTTTGCTCAAATGCGATCCCCGCATGTCATTGAAAAAGCAAGACGACCCAGCATGGTCTCAGGTCCAGAGGATGCAGCTGTCCACGCTACACCACTCCGCGGACGCGTCGCGGTGCCCCGTGCATCCTCGACGAGCCGGGTGTTGGGGTGTGTTTGGATTGTGGCCAAAGTGCACCTTACCAAAATTTTGGTCATGACCCAAAGATTGGTCTTTGTTTGGATGGTTGCCATTTCTTTGGCATGCCAATGAACTCTAGCCAACTCTAGTTCATTTTTCTTGCCAATGTCGGCCAAATCTTGAGCAACCAATACCTCAACCAAAATTTTGGCTACCCAATGCTTTGATGGGGCAACCTTGGGCACAAACCAAACATACCGTTGGTCATGCCACAGCACAAACGCCACCCTCGGCACACTGAAACCGACCGTGTCTATCGACGATATGAGCGTGTCACTCACCGCGGTCGCCGTGTCTAGAGGCGGTGCTGGAGCTGCGCCCCGTTGTTGGCCCCAACGACCCACATGAACGGTTGTCGGTTGCGAGGAGGTCGTGGGCCAGCTCCTCCATTGGACTAGTCTGCGCTACATCGTCCCGACGGGTGTGCCCCACATGTCGGTTTCCCTGTTTTCCCGGCCATATTCGAGCGTCAGTGCTCCGCATTGTGCATTAGGCCTTTCACTATATAGGCCAAGCGAGACAACTTATTGTTTATTTGAGCCGTTCAAGTGTAATCATGTGGCGTTTGCTTATTTCTCATTCCTCTCCAACCCTCTTCTCCGTCGATCATGTCGCCCTCCAGCCGAGACCATCCTCCCGCATGCCTCATTTGAACATTCCGCCGAGTATCATTTGCATGTACCCACCCTAGTCCTCTTTCAATAGATCTCCGAACCCCGAGATGAAATCGAGAGGGAACGAGTGGGGGCACGTGATACCTAAGGCGGATTCAAAATTTTGAACCGGTGATCATAGCATCCGCAAATCATATATAAAGGGTATTCAATGTTCATTTCGTTTTTGAACATACAATATACTCCCTCCTATCCTTTCTACTTTACATATAAGTTTTATGTGTAGTCAAAGTATCTTTACTATGATAAAAAAGGTATCAACATTCAACAACGCCCAATCAATATTGTTAGATTCGTACGTACTCCTAGATTTGTACTCGAGATGGTTTCCAATTTGACTATTGACAAGATTAATAGTACTCCTTTCACATAGGTGAGTAAGTCATCTTAGGCTGTGCACCGTGACCAAGGAGGAGGGGAAAACGAGAGACATTAATGTTTATTTGCTAATTAATAGTATTGCATGCAATGAGCTAACCACTGCATGTCATGTTTGATAGTCTCAGGTCATTAAAAGCATGCACACCCTCATCTCTTATTGGTTCATATGTCAAGAAACAAGAAACAAGGTAGAAGTTAATGCACCGCGCCTACGTGTTTTGGGATTATTTGGTTTTCGTAAGATGACTTACACACCTAGACGGAGGGAGTACATGAGATGTATAATGTGAAAATTATATCATTGGAAACTCCTTTCACATACGAAATTGACCATATGCTTTGTGTAAGTTGCATGTCATATATTATTACTCTAACATTTGGTCAAAGTTAGCCTCGAAAAACGCATTAGACCCTGTATGCTTTGTGTAAGTTGCATGTCATATATTATTACTCTAACATTTGGTCAAAGTAGTATAGTGGAAGTGGATCCTATGACGTAGGTATCCCTGCCTTACCCTCCCTTTCGGTCACTTACTGGCGGACCCCATGCTTGCTAGGCCCCGCATGTCAGTTACTCAATGGGTTCGGCCACGTCAGGGGATCCTCATCCGTAGTATACTCCCTCTGTTTTTATTTACTCCGCATAAAACGGAGGGAGTGGTGGTATAATAAATGATGCGGGCGGGGAGGGGGAGGGACGTCAGTTTGCTCTCAACTGCGGTCCCACAAGCGAGCGAAAACGCAAGACGAAGCGCGTTCCATTCGGTGAGCGACATGGAGGGTCCAGCGTGCCGGGCTGCAAGGAGAACGCGACAAGAGCGATGTACAGTCAAAACCGATTGACTGGTTGTCACCGAAACCACTATTCACACTAGAACCTTCGCTGCTCGGCCTACGCCAGCCACTGCCCTAAAACCACACCAAATCTCCAGCCCATTCCCCCACCTTTTGATCCCCTAGCCCGCATCAAGCGTCGCCTAGTTCGCCAGAAAGCCATGGTGCGCCGCAAGATCACTTACTACAAGATGCTGACGCCGGAGCACCGCGCAGAAATCGCAGCGGCGGTCGGCGCCACAGACAACCGTTCCCAAGCTCGCTTTGTGGCGGGCCAATCCCCGAGTTCTCTAGAGCCAAGCTACGAGGAGGAGGAAGCCGATCCAATGTTCACTGTGGAGGTCGTGGCGCAGAAGGCCCCCGATGGGTATGAGACGATGGACGTCGACTTCGTGCCGGCGTCCGTGTCCCCCATGGTGCAGGCGGACCAGCGGTTCAACATGGCAATACTAAAGGAGGACCGGGAGGCAGAGGCTCAACTCGACACGGAGCGCGCGCATGCCGCTGCCATCGAGGCTCTCCTGCAGGCGGAACCGGATGTCGTGGATGTGAACCGGGCGGCGGAGGCTCAACTTGAGGCAGAGCACGCGGATGCCGCTGCCATCGAGGCCCTCCTGCAGGCGGAACCGAACGTCCTGGACATGAACCGGGCAGCAGAGGCTAGACTCGACGTAGAGCGCGCGGATGCCGCTCTCATCGACGCCCTCCTGCAGGCCGAACCGGAAGTCTTGGACTTGAACCAGGCGGCGGAGGCTCGACTCGACGTGGAGCGTGCGGATGCCGCTATCATCGAGGCCCTCTTGCAGGCAGAACCGGACGTCCTCAACTTGAACCGGGTTGTGCTCTCGTCCGTGCAGAGCGCCCGCATGCTCCGCTTGAACGAGTAGCTAGAGGCCGAGGACAACCACGGTGCGGAGACACACGTCGGCAGCGACGGCTGGTTCGCGCCGGCAGCCAAAGACGACGAGGCCGTCTCTTTCCGCGAGCAGTGATAGTTTTTCTTTATGTTGTTGTTTTTATTATTATGGATCTTTTGCTGTGTAAAAACATATTATTTGTTATGCAAGTCGCCTGACTTGGATCAGTCTACCATTTCAGGCGGTTGGATGAATATCCTACGTCTCCTAACCCTTCTTTCCTTCTTCCTCACCTCTTCTTCTTCCCCAACAGACCACCACACGGGCCGTACGGATACTCTGGTTGGATAAACATACTCTATGAATGAAAATTATGTGTCAGCGATAGGATGGTTGAGTTTGGTTTGTTCACATGCGACAACACGTATCAGTGAGGGTGCGTTCCTTGGTTGGGTCTGCGGCGTGCAGGAGCAACTGAGTGAGGGTGCGGTCTCCGGTGAGGAAGAGTAGAACACGGGATACGGACCGGCCAGTTGGCACACCATGCCCTTCGCCTCCCATGCCCTACTCATCCTCGAAGGAGTCCCCGACCTCGGCGGTGCCGGACGTTGGACGGCGGCAAGTAGGACACGTGGCTGACGGTGCTCCCGTCGTCGGCCGCCAGCGTGGCCACCGCTTGTGCGGTCGTGTCCGCGTCCGGCTACACCGCTATTGCGTTGCGAGAGGCGACTTGAGCGAGGGCGGCGACCTCGAGCTTCACCCCCGAAGACAAGCTCTCCCACAGAGCGTTCGCACTTGCGGTCATGGCAGATGTGGTGCTAGGTAGGAGGACGATGCGCTATGGTGTGGAGGTTAGCTGGGCGTTGCCGCTTTAAGTAGCGCATTCCGGTGAGGCCAAGCGTCCGGGTGCGTCATTAAGTCGCCGGAGTTGGTTCCTCGGGCACCGAGCCTCTTAACAACGACATACGAACGAACGGCATGAATTCGGGCAGCTGGCGCCAGCTGGGAACACACCGCGCGATGGCGCGAGGGATGAGGGCTTTGGTGTGCCAGGGTAGTCAGCTGCGGTCGTGGCAACGTTGGAGATGCCCTTTGCTCAAATGCGATCCCCGCATGTCATTGAAAAAGCAAGACGACCCAGCATGGTCTCAGGTCCAGAGGATGCAGCTGTCCACGCTACACCACTCCGCGGACGCGTCGCGGTGCCCCGTGCATCCTCGACGAGCCGGGTGTTGGGGTGTGTTTGGATTGTGGCCAAAGTGCACCTTACCAAAATTTTGGTCATGACCCAAAGATTGGTCTTTGTTTGGATGGTTGCCATTTCTTTGGCATGCCAATGAACTCTAGCCAACTCTAGTTCATTTTTCTTGCCAATGTCGGCCAAATCTTGAGCAACCAATACCTCAACCAAAATTTTGGCTACCCAATGCTTTGATGGGGCAACCTTGGGCACAAACCAAACATACCGTTGGTCATGCCACAGCACAAACGCCACCCTCGGCACACTGAAACCGACCGTGTCTATCGACGATATGAGCGTGTCACTCACCGCGGTCGCCGTGTCTAGAGGCGGTGCTGGAGCTGCGCCCCGTTGTTGGCCCCAACGACCCACATGAACGGTTGTCGGTTGCGAGGAGGTCGTGGGCCAGCTCCTCCATTGGACTAGTCTGCGCTACATCGTCCCGACGGGTGTGCCCCACATGTCGGTTTCCCTGTTTTCCCGGCCATATTCGAGCGTCAGTGCTCCGCATTGTGCATTAGGCCTTTCACTATATAGGCCAAGCGAGACAACTTATTGTTTATTTGAGCCGTTCAAGTGTAATCATGTGGCGTTTGCTTATTTCTCATTCCTCTCCAACCCTCTTCTCCGTCGATCATGTCGCCCTCCAGCCGAGACCATCCTCCCGCATGCCTCATTTGAACATTCCGCCGAGTATCATTTGCATGTACCCACCCTAGTCCTCTTTCAATAGATCTCCGAACCCCGAGATGAAATCGAGAGGGAACGAGTGGGGGCACGTGATACCTAAGGCGGATTCAAAATTTTGAACCGGTGATCATAGCATCCGCAAATCATATATAAAGGGTATTCAATGTTCATTTCGTTTTTGAACATACAATATACTCCCTCCTATCCTTTCTACTTTACATATAAGTTTTATGTGTAGTCAAAGTATCTTTACTATGATAAAAAAGGTATCAACATTCAACAACGCCCAATCAATATTGTTAGATTCGTACGTACTCCTAGATTTGTACTCGAGATGGTTTCCAATTTGACTATTGACAAGATTAATAGTACTCCTTTCACATAGGTGAGTAAGTCATCTTAGGCTGTGCACCGTGACCAAGGAGGAGGGGAAAACGAGAGACATTAATGTTTATTTGCTAATTAATAGTATTGCATGCAATGAGCTAACCACTGCATGTCATGTTTGATAGTCTCAGGTCATTAAAAGCATGCACACCCTCATCTCTTATTGGTTCATATGTCAAGAAACAAGAAACAAGGTAGAAGTTAATGCACCGCGCCTACGTGTTTTGGGATTATTTGGTTTTCGTAAGATGACTTACACACCTAGACGGAGGGAGTACATGAGATGTATAATGTGAAAATTATATCATTGGAAACTCCTTTCACATACGAAATTGACCATATGCTTTGTGTAAGTTGCATGTCATATATTATTACTCTAACATTTGGTCAAAGTTAGCCTCGAAAAACGCATTAGACCCTGTATGCTTTGTGTAAGTTGCATGTCATATATTATTACTCTAACATTTGGTCAAAGTAGTATAGTGGAAGTGGATCCTATGACGTAGGTATCCCTGCCTTACCCTCCCTTTCGGTCACTTACTGGCGGACCCCATGCTTGCTAGGCCCCGCATGTCAGTTACTCAATGGGTTCGGCCACGTCAGGGGATCCTCATCCGTAGTATACTCCCTCTATTTTTATTTACTCCGCATAAAACGGAGGGAGTGGTGGTATAATAAATGATGCGGGCGGGGAGGGGGAGGGACGTCAGTTTGCTCTCAACTGCGGTCCCACAAGCGAGCGAAAACGCAAGACGAAGCGCGTTCCATTCGGTGAGCGACATGGAGGGTCCAGCGTGCCGGGCTGCAAGGCGAACGCGACAAGAGCGATGTACAGTCAAAACCGATTGACTGGTTGTCACCGAAACCACTATTCACACTAGAACCTTCGCTGCTCGGCCTACGCCAGCCACTGCCCTAAAACCACACCAAATCTCCAGCCCATTCCCCCACCTTTTGATCCCCTAGCCCGCATCAAGCGTCGCCTAGTTCGCCAGAAAGCCATGGTGCGCCGCAAGATCACTTACTACAAGATGCTGACGCCGGAGCACCGCGCAGAAATCGCAGCGGCGGTCGGCGCCACAGACAACCGTTCCCAAGCTCGCTTTGTGGCGGGCCAATCCCCGAGTTCTCTAGAGCCAAGCTACGAGGAGGAGGAAGCCGATCCAATGTTCACTATGGAGGTCGTGGCGCAGAAGGCCCCCGATGGGTATGAGACGATGGACGTCGACTTCGTGCCGGCGTCCGTGTCCCCCATGGTGCAGGCGGACCAGCGGTTCAACATGGCAATACTAAAGGAGGACCGGGAGGCAGAGGCTCAACTCGACACGGAGCGCGCGCATGCCGCTGCCATCGAGGCTCTCCTGCAGGCGGAACCGGATGTCGTGGATGTGAACCGGGCGGCGGAGGCTCAACTTGAGGCAGAGCACGCGGATGCCGCTGCCATCGAGGCCCTCCTGCAGGCGGAACCGAACGTCCTGGACATGAACCGGGCAGCAGAGGCTCGACTCGACGCAGAGCGCGCGGATGCCGCTCTCATCGACGCCCTCCTGCAGGCCGAACCGGAAGTCTTGGACTTGAACCAGGCGGCGGAGGCTCAACTCGACGCGGAGCGTGCGGATGCCGCTATCATCGAGGCCCTCTTGCAGGCAGAACCGGACGTCCTCAACTTGAACCGGGTTGTGCTCTCGTCCGTGCAGAGCGCCCGCATGCTCCGCTTGAACGAGTAGCTGGAGGCCGAGGACAACCACGGTGCGGAGACACACGTCGGCAGCGACGGCTGGTTCGCGCCGGCAGCCAAAGACGACGAGGCCGTCTCTTTCCGCGAGCAGTGATAGTTTTTCTTTATGTTGTTGTTTTTATTATTATGGATCTTTTGCTGTGTAAAAACATATTATTTGTTATGCAAGTCGCCTGACTTGGATCAGTCTACCATTTCAGGCGGTTGGATGAATATCCTACGTCTCCTAACCCTTCTTTCCTTCTTCCTCACCTCTTCTTCTTCCCCAACAGACCACCACACGGGCCGTACGGATACTCTGGTTGGATAAACATACTCTATGAATGAAAATTATGTGTCAGCGATAGGATGGTTGAGTTTGGTTTGTTCACATGCGACAACACGTATCAGTGAGGGTGCGTTCCTTGGTTGGGTCTGCGGCGTGCAGGAGCAACTGAGTGAGGGTGCGGTGCGACTGCGGCGTGTAGGAGCGACCGTGTGAGGGTGCGGTGCGACCGCGACAGCCATGCGCAAGTGTACCTCCTTCTCATTTTGAAAACTTCAGGCAAGCTTGGCAAAAATGTGTGGCAAAGTTTGGCAATGCAAGGCCTAGACCCAAACAGGATAAGTACGTACATACTAGGAGTACTAGTGTTAAAAAAGAAAGGCGGGGTTTTCCTTCGATACAAATCCTCGTTTCACGTGTCAATTAATGCGTATTTTTTTCTCGAAAGACCAAAGAGCTAACCATCTCACTCCCCATCGCTTGATTAATGCAGCGCCATGCAAATGAACCTTCTCACTTCCGCATGCATGCAGGGGATATTAATGTCCTTGGTTGCTAACCCCATCAATTTTTCCTCGATTAGTGTTAGTGGCCCTTTGCAAATTGTAATTTTGATATACTGGCCTTGTGTACAAAAAAATGGAAGTAGTAACTATATTTGAATTCCTTGCCCATTGCGGTGACATCAACGACTTTTTTTTGTGGTTTGGCGAAGTGCGTTCGACGGAGAACACCATTGAGGGAGACCACGTTAAGTCGTTCGCAAGTGCCGCCTGCAAGCCGAGACAACCGCCTTATTTGCATCCAGGAAGTCCTTTACTAGTACTACTACTAGGAGTACTAGTGCGGTGAGATGGTTTCTCGAAGAAGACGATGGAGAAGCGGAGTCAGCGAAGAGTGAAATGGTAGTTGCTTCGTCCGTGCTTTGTGATTTGACGCCTCACTGCTTTGTGATTTGTGATAGAAGGGACAGGGGAGTAGACTCTGTGCTCTATAAATGTACTACTCCTACATGCGTCCAAGCATGGGAGAAAGAGGAGATACGTTGCATTTTTCTATTCCTTCAATCAATCAATCAGGGAGCTTTGGTTCCATCTTTTTGGCTTTTGCAACACCGTCCATAATGGTTCCCACGATGCCAAAAGCTATTTTCACATTTGGCTACACATTATGGATGCCCTTAACCGTACCACTTGGTTTTGCTCCTGTGTGCTATCTATACAAATCTCAATTATATTGATCTAAAAAATTATAGAATCAAAGATTAGTAAAAAGGAGGTGATTTTGTCGCGCGGGTGGCGGGGGAGGTTTCTTATTTTCGGAGGACGTTGTCCTGGCGGTTTGCTAACATGCGGTCCCACGTGTTAGTGCTATACCAAGCTGATCCGTGTCCCACATGAGGCAGAATAACGGCAGAAGCAACACGTGGTTAAGTTGAAGAAGATGAGGGAGAAGCGGATTCAGCAATGAGTGAAATGATGGTTGCTTCGTCCCTCCAACTTATTTTTTTAGCATTGTTACTTCGTCCCTCCAACTTAACTGCGGGAAAGGTGCAGCTTTGTGATTTGACGCCTCATTGCTCATTACTACGCTGGCGCCATGACTGGGGTGCTTCACCCCGGCTGCTCTGCACTGTATTCTGGTATGGCGCGTGGACCCAGTAGCTTGATGTCCCACATGTCGGTGAAAGGGACTAGAAGATTTAAGAAAGCGAGTGCTCCACTCTTACGACGGAGGAGTAGACGACACGACGGCCCAGTGAATTGTCACTTGTACTATATAGTACTATAGTTTTGCTGTTTCGCACGATCCATCGATACAAACCCGATTAAACAGGAAAGGGCGGAATTTTTCCCATGCGGTAGATGATACTGGCCATACATTTCAAAGGCAATTTTAATGTATGCAAACTGAATAATTATAAGTAACAATATGATATCTAGTAAAACTAAAAACACATATGATTTATTGTGTTAGAGTGTAGTAGTAGTGCTGTATTGCATAGTTGTTAGATGTAACATGCGAGAACGTGTAGAGATGTAGTTTTGGAGGGCCTACAGAGAGAAAAGCGTAATACGGTCACCGAACTTCAGAATAAGCTGATTATGGTCATTATATACGTTTTGCGGTGATTATCCGGTCACTTGCTCACAACTCAGCATCGGATTGCACTCTGTTGACCGGCCAAATAGTCTGCGTGGTGCCAAGTTGACTAGTTAAATTGACCACGTTCCTTGTGGGTCCCACCTATCAGTTCGCATAGGGAAAAGGTCAGATAAACACAAATTTACACAGGCGCGACAAGGCTCCAACCCGTGCGCGGGAATCACCTGGTTGTGTATGTGTCTGTCAGGGCCTGATGTGTGCGCATGCACGTGTAGGTTGAGCACTTGAGCGTGAGAGTGTGTGTTGGTCGTGTGGTGTACTGGTGTGTGCATGCATGCGTCCGTGTGTGCATGTGAGTGTTGCGTGCGTGCATGGCTGCGTGTGTACGTGTGAGTGTTGTGTGTGTGTGTGGGTGCATGTGTTTGTGTGAGTGTTGCATGGATGGAGTTTGTGTGCATGTGTGTGTGTATAATCACCACACCAGCTCATGTGTGTTAAAACAGACGGCTCAGCATACCAATACAAGGCCACCTTGTCCGCTGTGCCCGCGGTCATGACTTCGCACCACCGTCAAAATAGTTTTTTGTCGTTTGTTTTCATTCTTACTAGCAAGATGCCCGTGCGTTGCACGTAACATCAAGATGCATTTGTATGACTTGTTTATCTTGTGAGAGAAAAGGGTGAACGAGGGAAGGCCTTATTTGCAAATGTGGAGAGGTGTGTGGGTACCTTTTTGCAAAATTGCCATATTTTTTTTTCCTATCCGTCAGATATAAATCGGACGGCCTATATTGCAGGATGGCAGGCACACCATCATCACCAACTCTGTTTTTTATAAGAGTGTATTTTATGTATTTTATAATAGTGTAGATGTAGAGTAGATACAAGTCGACAGGTTGGCACGATGTTAGTGAGATAATGTGATGCAACACTAGAGGTGCCACGTGGAGCGTTCAACTGGTCAACTAGTCATGTCATGAGCAAATACAAAGTTGTACGGTGAGCCCGTGACTGTATAATAACCACTAAACATAAACGGTGACTGTAACGAGTGGATTATGAAGTCCAATGTATGTATCGTGCTTCCGCTTCAAATACAATGATCGTCATTCCATATATCGCGAGAGAAAGATGAAACACACGTGAATTTTCTGGGGGCTCACTTTCAGAGGACCTGGAGATAGTTTTGTGTGCATACGTGATAGGGACGTACAGGGGGGGTATGCGATGGAGAGAGAGATGCTCTTCGTTTCTCTTTATTATGACTAACTTTGTATATAGTATAAAAATATACAAATTCACAGTGCGGAATAAATATCATTGTGGGCACAATGCAATGCAAATTAGCGTTCGTACTCCTCCATATAACTTTTTAATGTTGTATATATGTAGAAACTCTAAAATAATATTTTGGCCACACTTTATTCAAAAGGAATGTTGTATGCGAAATAAACGTGAAGAGAGGGCTTTTTAGATCAATGGGGTACGTGATGTAACATGTGTGAATGTGTAGTTGATGCATTTGGTGGGGCCTAGAGAGGTATGTGTGTGTATTATGTATTCGAGAGGCATGGATAGAGGGGCCGACGGGGGGGGGGGCGTGGGAGAGATAGCACGAGAAATGAGGGTGGTCTAGAGTAAGGATGGCAATTTTATCCATGGACATGGATACCTGCGGGTACCCGACCCGAATGGGTAGGGTTTGGGTACATTTTTACGTCCATGGGCAGCACCCGAACCCGACCCAATTATTCATGGGTAGGGCATGGATATAATTATGTATCCGTGGATATACCCGAACCCGACCCGATAGTATGACATGTAGGGCAAAATTCCAATGAACCACACTATTCCACCTTCCAATATTTGTTTTCTTTATAGAAATGATAAATAAATTGTGCAATCCCTCCCATCCGTAATTTACTCCAGCACCAGTTCACATTCTTTTTTCTTTGAGCTGACGCATTCTTGTATCTCCTCGTTAAACAAATCATCATTAAGCAGAGACTCCCATCTCCTCGACTTGCTCCCCCCGCAGCCCGAGGAACAGCCGCATGGGTTGATCTGTAGTCTGTAGATAGGCATGTTAATTTGTAAATTATGTATTGCTGCATCAGTGAATTTCAATCTGACATGTAATATTGGCAGGTCTACCTTTGTCCCTAAAATAATAAAGATAGAAAAATTAAGTTAGGTTGGTAGTTACCATTCACTACAACTGAGAGATCACAGTATTTCCAAGTATGTACAGTATTTTTTTTAACTGAATACAGTCTAGATATTACGTACCTTGTCTCACTTTAACTGAATCTGAAGACTCTGTTTTTTTGCATGTATAGACCAATAGCTTCTCAAGGCCCTGTTGTGGTTAACTATGGAAATGTTAACTCAGCTGGTAGCCCAACATCTAACGCTCAAGCTACTGGTGTTGTGTTATTGCTCTAGTCTGTGTGGTGTCTGGTCTTTAGTCTCTGACCTTTGGGTGTTGTGTCGCCTTGTCCCGCACGAGATGCAATGTAATAAGTTTCTTGCTGTTTTGTGGCTGTTGTTTTGGCATGCTGGTACCTCTTTTCTTTACTATAATTGCAACTATTATTGGTATGTACTCAAATCTTGAATCTGAGGGCATCAATCTATGGTCGGGCAATAGCCTATTATCTAAAAAATGTGGTTGTGCACTTGTGGGTCTGAGAGATTATTTGGTGATGTGCACTTTTCTAAGTCATTTTGTTGGAATCTAAGAGATGATTTGATGTTGTGCACTTGTGCTATGTTGTTCTGTTAAAATTTGAGAGCTTATGTGTATCTTGTGCAATTGTGCTATGTATTTTCTATACGTGTTGAGAGAACCCGATGGATATCCATACCCGATGGATATTCATCGGGTTTGGACATGGACATTGTTTTTTGCCCATGGATTTTTTTCATGGATGGGCACATAATGTCTTCATGATTTGGATATGGATTTAAAATTGTTCAACCCGAGCCGAACCCGACCCATTGCCATCCTTAGTCTAGAGAGAGAGACGAATATGATGTCATGACAAGAGATTCCATTCCCTTGAGTGTGTATATGCAAGGGGGGAGGGAATAGAGGCACCAGGAGAAATTTTCTGTGTGTGTGGTGTTTGTGTTGGTATGTGTGGGTGTGAGAAGATAATGAGACGTGGGGGTAGAGGGTGTGTCACCGCGTGAGGTCCGATGGGTCGAGGTGAGGCCCTTCGTTCGGTTCCGTCCTGCGCAACATTGGTCGGCCCATGACATATTTAGGAAGACCCATGGATGACTAGTCATACAAGACAAAGATAGCAGAATTGTGAAGGACTCTGTGTCCACTGACAAAGCCGGCTAAGATTTGTAACCCTAGGTTCTCGGACTAAGGTAACCCCTTTATCTCTGATATTACTATTCATCCAACCTAACTTTAAGGGGCATCCTATAGAATGCTCTGCTAGAATCATACATGAGACACGTAGGCAGGTCCATGTATATAGAAAGGGTCGATGAGGATTGTGCGTGTGTATGTTTGCGAGAGGAAGAGTGCTTGTGATAAAGGTTAGTGAAAACAGTTGTAAATGGTTACGAGAGGGAGGGAGGGTTATATCTAGAGAATGTGTGCAAGAAAGACACCTCGGGAGAGAGTGTGTGGGCATGTGTGAGAGACCACCGATGGAGAGCGAAACTACACGTAAAAGACTGCTCTACACATTGATTAAAGATATAAATTGTATCCAAATATTAGGATGGGATCATGATATTTGCAATTCGCGTAAGGAGCGGTCATTGATCCATCAGACATCTAGATTCTATCGAATTTGAGCATGTCTATGTTATTATTCGACACAATTGATCCACATAGTTAGTATTTTGAACTCCAGACAATGCATCGCTTTAGCAATCGAATATAAATGTGAGTATAGTTCATGTTGTGTGTGTAAAGCACATTATACATACGAAAGTTACACAATGGACATTTATAAATAGCTACCTATGAACTAGCATACATTTTAATTCAACCTAAGGTGGTTTAAAAAATCGATTTCAACATGAAGTCCATTCAATTATTTGAATTTGATATCATGGCATTTGTAAACCAGACCTAAACTATGGGGGTACCAATCTTTGTTCTAATTTTGTACATAATAGCATATGTAGTCGTGTACAAATAGATTCAAATTTAGCTCCTCCATTCCAAAATAATCGTAGTTATAGGATTTTCAAGTGTCAAAATTTCAAAAGGAAGCGGATAATTTAATGAGGTTTTCAAACATACAAGGTCAAATATAACGTTGTCTATTTAGGTCAATCCTCATAGTTCAAGAGTACTCTAAACTCTAAACGTGAATGCTTGTGTTTCAAAATTTCGAACGAAGCGCCAAAAGAGCCTCTACTCGCCCGAAACCGCGTGAGACCAATGTTTGATAGTACAAGGAAATTACTTTCCTAATAACTCCGACCTGTGAAACCTACCGGCCCGACGTCCAAAGGTCTAAACCGGGGTAGGTTTGTAACTTCATCTAGACGCCACGCAACCGCCTCCGAAAAACATTCATACATAATGGCCGCCTAAGCACACATGCGCACGGCCGAAATCGCTCCTGCCCACTATTTGGGACACCTGGGATTACCATCCTACCCCCGACCCGCGGTAGGTCCAAAATTTAAGAGGGGGGCAAAGTTTGTACTTTCCCAAAATTTCAAACAAGCGCGTCCCATCTTCTGTTCAAAAAAGCCAAAAACAAGCGCGTCCCAGACCGAAACATGGTTCCCCCCACCCGTCCGATTCCCCATTCATACTCCGTGGGCGCCAAAACTACCTCTCTACCAGCCGCGAAACCCCGGCGTCCTCCGTCCTCCACCCCATCCCACCCATCAACCGCCGCCCTCCTCCATCAGGCCGGAGCCGATACCCCGACATCGTCGTCCACCGCAACCTCAACCGCAACGCCCTCCACGGCTAGTAGTTGAAGCCGAGGCCGAGCCGTCCGTACCCGAGCCAGTTCAACCACGCCGTCCTGCGCCTCACCGTTGCTGCTCCAACTTCGCCACCCTCCACCGCACCGGAGCTGTTCCTGCTACGCCGTCCTTCGCCGCCTCGGATCTGCTTCCCCTCCGCTGACATACAGCCACGACAACACAGTCAACAATTTGGCCATGGGTTCGTCCAAGCCTACACCCTCCAGAACATCGGTTTCCCCGGTAAAAACAAGAAGATCGGCGCGACATGTGGAGGTGACCACACCGGCAACCGAAGAAGGTACTCCTCTTCCCTTATTCGTGCAAATCTTACGTCTTTGCTTGCACGGTATTCATCCCACAGAAGGCACTAGTTGACCGCTTCTTCTTGATACTAGATGTTCCTAGTAACTCGCGATGCACAAGGTTTCTCCTCATATACTATTTCACCTTAGCTAGAGGTCCGTCGCCCCCCTGAATTTCAATTTCTGGCCAGTTGATTCCCAATTAACGGAAGCATTCCCCAGCATAACAGGCGCTAGTACGACTATTACGCCAGGGAAGCAGCGCCTTGGTGTTTATCTTAGGGGCGTCTGCGGCCTAGAGCTACTGGCGCCCGATCTGGAGGTCGGCCGGGATTAAAGGATGGCTTGGGGGCGCTGCCAAGCACGACCGTGGTGTGAGGTCGATGGGAGGGCGGGGCGGCGGAGGCACGGGTCTGGGCCGGTGGTCGCTGGCGGTTCGAGAAAGATCGTCAACAGTGACTGGCGGGAGGTAGACGAAGGCCATCTGCCCGTTCCTTATAGATCGGATGGTTCATTAAAAAAATTGACTGACCTATTTATTTTGATTCGACTGTTATCTTAGATATGACCACATGTGGTGGTGTGCTGGAGGAGTACCAGCATTTCCTGTGCTCACATATTACAAAATCGTACGGAGTAGAATCTAATTTTGTTTGCCATGCAATGTTGTAGAGCTATCATATGTCTCATGTCATTTATTTTTCAGCCACCTGCTATCTGTTACTTTTACAGTGCACTAGTTCTGCACACACTTCATTCATACTCTCACTATTGTGCTTTTATGCAAGGGTATTTCAGAGTCTGCCGAAAGCGAAGCAAAAAATAAAAGGACAAGTCGTGCCAGCTTTCTACGTGGCTAGGCGCGACACATTACAGCGCTTTAAAGGGTGCAGTGTCAGTAGATGGAGACGGTAAACGTTCCTCTGGAGTTGATGACCTCGCTCGCAATGAACCACCATCCCAGGTGCTTGCTTTAACTTCGCGGTGTCATACGTGGTTGCATGTTCCATATGGTGTCTAGCTTGTATTCGAAAGGCCGAAGTCGGTCTTTATTAAGATAAGGAAAGATATTTTTTACATGAACCACCATCCTGTGAGCACCAGAAGACAAATAGCTAGTTAGGGCACTCGCCGAGCCAATGACAAGCCCAGCAAAGACAGGCATCACCTGGAAGCCAACTAAAAAGCCGCGATGGTGGCGAAGCAGCCCGCCTCCCACCAGGCTCTCAGGTCCTAGATGATCATGTTCACCACTCCAGCCGGATGTCTAGCTTGTATTGCTTCCAATTTGGTTAAATTGCATCTGCTTAGCTTACACATTATACCTTTGAATATGACATGCCTTTCTGTTTTTGGTACATACTAGTACATCTGTGTATTAACCATGTTCTTACATCAAACTAATGTTCTTGTGTATCCCTCATCAATCACTTATGAAGAGGCATGCAGGCAAGGGGACTACTCCTCATTTAAAGAATGCAGTGTCAGCCTCCCGACATGATTCTCAAGAAACAGAAATGCTAGATGAAGATAGTGAATGTAGCTTTGTAGTTGATTACGGCATTTCCCCTACATTAGCATTGCAGGTGCTTGCTCTAACTTGGCAGCGTGATATGTGGTTGCATGTTGCATATGGTGTCTAGATTGTAATTCTTCCAATCTGGTTAAACTGCATGTGCCAGTCTACTTAGCTTATACTCTTGTAAATGTGACATTATACCTGTTAATGTGACATGCCTTCCTGTATTTAGTACATAGTACATCTGTCTATTAAGCATGTCCTTACATAAAACTATTGTTTTTTTGTATCCTGCATCAATCAATATGACGAGACACCTTTAGATATGCAGTGCGATATTAGTTGCATGTTTCATATGATTTATAGCATGCGCTGCTTCTAATTTGTTGAAATTCCATTTATGATGGGACGCTTTTAACTTGGCAGTCATATTGGTTGCATCTTTCATGTGGTGTCTAGCTTGCATTGCTTCTTATTTGCTGGAATGGTTTCTTCTTAGTTTACACAAACAGTTGTGAACATGCCATGCCGTCCTGTTTTTCGTACATATTCCATCCAGGTATCATGTGTTTGCCTTACATCAAAGTAGTGATTGTCAGTATCATGCATGAATGAGTTCTGAAGAGAGAATTTTATTGTTTTTTCTTGTTGGTTTTACTTGACAATTCAAAATCAATAAAGCGGAAGGAAGTTAGCAAGGCAGCGGATAAAGGTGCTCCTTCCAAACGGAGGGCCTCTACAGTTTCTACTCCTCCACACCCCCAAGATGATTTCCAAGACAACACATGCATAGACACTCAACAAAGTTGTGTTTATGATGAGCACGTCTCCCCTAGTGCAGCATCACTAGTGCTCCCTCTAACTTGGCACGTTTATATGTGGTTACATGTTATGTGTGATGTCTAGCTTATATTGCTTCTAATTTTGTTGAATTCCATCTGCTTACTTTACACATTATACTTGAATAAGACACGTGTTCCTGTTTCTAGAACATACAATATCTGTCTATCACACCATGTTCTTACATCAAATTACTACTGTTGTGTAGCCTGCAACAATCACTTATCATAAGACACGTTTGACTTTGGAGTGTGATATAGGTTACATCTCACATTCTTTTCTAGCTTGTACTACTAATTTGTTGAAATGGCACTTATGACGAGACAGTTTTAACTTGGTAGAGTGATATTATTTGCATCTTTCATATGGTGTCTAGCTTTCATTGCTTCTAATTTGTTGAAATGCCTTCTCCTTAGTTTACACATCATAAGCTGTGAATATGCAATGATGTGAATATGCAATGGCAATAATGACGAGAGACCTCTAACATGGTAGTGTGATGTTGTTTGCATCTTGCATATGATTTATTTCTTGTACTGCTTCACATTTGTTTAAACGCCATTTATGCTGAGACACTGTTAACTTGGCAGAGCGATATTTGTAGCATCTTTCATATGGTGTCTACCTTCCATTGCATTGCTTCTAATTTGGTGAAATGTCTTCTTCTTAGTTTACACATCATAGTTCTGGTTATCTCTTCCGTCCTGTTTTTCATACATATTACATCCTCCTATCACGTGGTTGTCTAACATCAAAGTTTTATTCGTCATCACGCATCAATTTTTTCTGAAGAACTAAATTGTTATTCGTTTTTCTTGTCGGCTTGACTTAACATGGCATAGAGAAAGAGGAAGAAAGAGAGAATGGCAGGGAATGAGAAGCGGATGAATCCTGCAGATTCTGCTGGTACTGATGGTGCAATAGAAGGTGAAAGTCCAGCGGAAAATTCTACAAACACGGCATCCCATGCTACACGAGCTACAAAAAAAGCCAAACAGAAACAAATAGCTGTCACCAAACAAGCAGAGACGGCCCTAGTTCTTGCAACACCTACCACGGTACTACCAGCTGCACGACATACTCGTGCGTCAACTGAGCTAGCAGCATGTTCCCAAGCTCCCTTGCCACCTGACACTACTTCCCAAGCACTCTTGACACAAGACGAGTTGGCAATATCAGATGAACCTTGTGAGCTTCAACAGCAAGAAGGTAGTTGCTGGAGTCAAGTTAAAGTTGCATGCTTCTTTATATGTAGTCTCACAGTTTGATGTACACTAACACTTCCTATGTTTGTTATTGGACTAGCACCTAGGCGCAAGAGGAAACAAACATCAGGGATAATGCTCGATAGGTTAACTAAATCTAGAGGAGGAAGAATGGAGATCCATTTTGAGGCAGGTTTAAAAAGGCCACGTGATGCTACAGAGTCAGCCAAGTTAGTATCAGTGACAGCGGTTGCCGTTAGGTGTCATGTACGTATCCTCCCAACATGGATTCAGTATGGGAATGACAAAGACGAAACCTAGTTCAACACCTTCCTCGACCATTTATCTATAAGTATGGTTATGTATGGAAACTAGTAATATCATCTTGCTTTGTCCCATACTTTCTAGGTTGCTGATAATGAGACTCCCATAATTTTCAACAGATGAGGTTCAAGTTGGATAGCCAAGATGATGCAACTAGACAAGCTTGCACCCATGTTTTCAAGTCTGCTCCGCGACAGTATCGGTATAACTTGAGGAAAACTCACTTTAAAGGCAAGGCTAACAGTGAACTTTCCCAAACACCTCCAGTGGAAAATATATCGGATGAAGACTGGAGGGGCTTGTTAAACATGTTGAAGTCCTATTGACGCATGTGCCACACAAATCTATCTTCTTGTAGGTGAAATGTTCAAAGAACAAGGCCAACCGTACGAAAGTGAAATTCCACCAGACGATAGGATCTCGTAGCTATATTCACACTGTGAGGCTCTTGTAATTAGCTGTTGTATCACTCTTTTTGCTGTACCATATTATTAGATCTATATTGACTTGTTCGAAATGCAGAGGAAAGCCCGCAAGGACCAAAAAGTACCTGAACCAAATGCTGTGGAAATCTTCAAGGACTGTCACACCAGCAAGAAGAAGGGCATGACTACACCAGTAAAAGCCGCCATTGTAAGTCCTTAATCCTCATGCCTTTTAACTACTACTTACTCTGACTTGTGCCTTGAACTGCATGGTTTGCAGCCAATGTCTATTACTCTTTTCAATTTTATACACAATTGTCTTAGCGTATCATTGCACCTTACAAGGTTTAAAAGGGAGGAGTGATGTTCCTTTGATCTTGACCCGTAATCTAGTTCCGTGCTGGACTTGCCCACACAATGTTACAGTTGCATGTTTGTCTGTTCTCAGTTGTTTTGTGATATGAATGATGTCATACTATGCTTACCATATTATAAACTTCGTCTCTTTATCCTTAGCCCTCAATACAATGTGAAGAAATAGACAATACATTAGCGATGGTACATGGTCATATGTTTGGAACCTGGTTTTATTATGTACTTTGTAATAAAATACAACTAATATTTTACATGGGTTCACCAGAATAAGTTATGTATATAGACCAAAGCTATTTTGTTTGGTTTTGCTGCCTCCTTAATATCTTCTGTTCTGGTACTACTAATGTAAAACCTCAACTTTTCAGCGAGCTATGGAAAAAAATGGTGGAACCGCCACCTTCTGAAGGTTGCGAGGCAACTATAACCGCAATGTCAGCTCTTGCTGCAGTGGGTCAGTAACTGTCCACAAACAGTGCCAAAAGCACGTTCCTGCGTAATACTGGGTTGGTTATTAAGGCAATATTATCCAAACTACCTCATGATCAAGATATGCAAGCTCAAAGCAATGTTGTATCTGCGCTCCAGACACAAGTCCATTCCCTAACAGAGGCCCTTTGTGAAACAAGGAGAAATATTGCTCAATGTCGTCAAGATATGCATGGTTTTGAAACCAGACTATCAGACATTTGCTATGTTGTTCAAGAGCCTAGGGGAAATGAAGACGAGGGTTATGGTGTTCCATCGGACAATACAGCATGAAAACGTAACAGTCAGGTCAAATGAACCGAGCTTCTGAACTTCTGGTGGTGCATTTATCTGCTAGACTGTTAAGCTTTATGCCAACCTTCCTTTTGTTATATAGTTGTAATTTGTTTTGGTGCGATGCAAAATTTATTCTTAACATGCAGCCACCGGCTGAAGAAAACAGCAAGCCATTTTTGTATAGTGTAGGGTGTTCCCTATATTTGCACTGGTGCGATCTTTGATGCCGAGTGGATGTAATCTGTGCAATCGCATTAATAACCTAGCGTTAGTTTGGGCCTTATTTATTTCCTAGTCTTCTTTTTCCCTGGTTTGCTAGTGTTCGCAACTACCCATGGGCCATATACGGGCCGTAGGATCCACGGGTCTCCTACGGGCCGTCGATAAATGGGCCTGTAATCGGTGGGCCTCGGGCTGTCGATAAATGGCCCTGTAATCGGTGGGCCTCGGGCCATCGGATAAATGGGTCTACATGGGCCGTAATCGGGCGTAATTGGTATCGGCCTAGCACGGTAACGGGCCGTTAATAGGCCATAGGACTGCAAAAGCTTAATTCTGTCACACGCATAACGGGTCGTTAATGGGCCAGAATATAGGACGGACTGGCCAGAAACGGGCCGACTCTTGCCATGGGCCGAATTTGTCCCATTAGGGTAACAGGCCAGTAACGGGCCGACTCTTGCCATGGTCCGAATTTGGCCCATTTGGGGAGCATGCCGGTAACGGGCCGACTCTTGCCATGGGCCGAATTTGGCACATTAGGGGAACAGGCCAGTAACAGGCCGGAAGTAATCGAGGGTCGAAAAGGAGCCCAAGAACGTATGGGCCGTCAATAGGCCGAAAGCTAACACGGGCTGGAAACGGCCCATGTAAATCACGGGCCGTTAACGGGTACAAAGAAAATTACTGTTCATTATGGGCTAGAGTCACCGTGGGCCTGTAAAGGGCCGAAAGATATGAAGGCCTCATATGGGCCGAAAGACGTCGTGGGCCATACATGGGCCAAAAGTGAAATGGGCTGGTGTTATATTCGACGGGCCACATGACGTTGTTGGGCTGATTTCCTTTAGTGCCTAACGGGCCATAAAATGGGCTATTTGCGAAGAGACCGTTAACAGGCTTTTCATGGGCCAGCCTGTTAACTTTTGACCAAGTCAAATGGGCCGGCTTTGTAAGCTAAATGGGCCAGTGGTGGGCCGTGGCACGTGTCGACATATCATAGGCGCCTATCTGACCCACTGACGAGCTGACACGTGTTTCGTCCGGCCAATAGGAATTTTACACGTGGAAATTTCCCATTGGTCGGGGCTGTTAACGGGTTATCAGATCCAAAACCCGACCCGATCGCTTAACGGCGTTCCGTTACGGTGGATGCCACGTGTCGGTCATCCTTGACGAAAGCACTTCTGTGACGCGCAATTTATCATCATGGAAGTGGACACTTCCGTGATGATAATTTTGGTAATGTTATGGAACACTTCTACGACAACACAGGTATGACTATCTTGATTCTGTCATAAATTTGTCATGGATGTACATGCATGACAAAAAATGCGACCTACTGTGACAAACACGTATCATCACGGAAGTGTATTTTTTGTAGTGTCTAGACACCTCTTCTCGATCCTTTCAGTTTTGTTTGCAATTATTTTGATTTGATTTGCATAAAGAATGGGACTGGGCATCCCGGTTACCAGCCATTTTCTCGTGAGTGAGGAGCGGAATCCACTCCTCTTGAGAATAACCCGCCTAGCATGGAAGATACAGACAACCCTAGTTGATACATGAGCTATTCAAGCATGCAAAACAGAATTTCATTTGAGGATTTAGAGTTTGGCACATACAAATTTACTTGGAATGGCAGGTAGATACCGCATATATAGGAAGGTATGGTGGACTCATATGGAATAACTTTTGGGTATATGGGATTGGATGCACAAGCAGTATTCCCGCTTCATACAAGTGAAGGCTAGAAAAAGACTGGGAAGTGACCAACTAGAGAGCGACAACAGTCATGAACATGCATTAAAATTAATAAACATTGAGTGCAAGCATGAGTAGGATATAATCTACCATGAACATAAATATCATGAAGGCTATGTTGATTTGTTTCAACTACATGCGTGAACATGTGCCAATTCAAGTCACTTGAATCATTCAAAGGAGGATACCACCCTATCATACCACATCACAACCATTTCAATAGCATGTTTGCACGCAAGGTAAACCATTATAAACTCCTAGCTAATTAAGCATGGCATAAGCAACTATAATCTCTAATTGTCATTGCAAACATGTTTATTCATAATAAGCCAAATCAGGAACGATGAACTAATCATATTTACAAAAACAAGAGAGGTCGAGTTCATACCAGCTTCTCTCATCTCAATCAGCCCATCATATATCGTCATTATTGCCTTTCACTTGCACGACCGAACGATGTGAATAATAATAATAGTGCATGTGCATTGGACTAAGCTAGAATCTGCGAGCATTCAATAAACAGGAGAAGACAGGGCAATATGGGCTCTTGGTTAAATAAACAATAAAGCATATAAGAGCCACTTCAACATTTTCATTATGGTCTTCTCCTATCGACCCCCAAAGAAAAGAAAAGAAATAAAACTATTTACACAGCAAAGCTCCCAACAAGCAGAAGAAGAACAGGAAATCTTTTTGGGTTTTCTTTTAATTATTACTACTACAACATGGAAAGTAAACTAGCTAACAGCTACAACTAATTTTTTTTGTTTTTTCTTAAGGTTTATTAAACACACAATAAGAAAGCAAGAAAAAATAAATAAACTAGCATGGATAATACAATGAAAAAGTATGAGCACCGACATCTAACAATGAGTGTGTGAACATAAATGTAATGTCGGTGAGAAATACGTACTCCCCCAAGCTTAGGCTTTTGGCCTAAGTTGGTCTATTGCCATGGCCGACCTGGAGGATATCCAAAGTTATAATCGTACTGTGATGCAGCGGTCATTGCATTGTGGGCTGCAGCTTGGAGGCGAGCTATCTCATCCCTCCTCTCGTACTCGTTCGCCTCCTCCCTGGTTATGAAATATCTCCCCTTTGCCTGAAAGTCAAAGAAGGTAGAAGTAGGGAGAGCGACGTGATAGGTGCATCGTCTGTCAAAAGTTGGTTGGTACTGGAGGAACTGATCGTTCCTCTCAACAAGACGATGTCGAACCATAGCCTCATAATCTAAATAAACAGGAGGCAACTCAATATCATCCTCACCTATGGGTATACCAAGAAAATTAGCTAGACGGGTTGCATAAATTTACACCAAAGAAATCTCCATTAATTCTATTATTATGCAACCTACGTGCAACAATGGCTCCCAAATTATAATGTTTATCTCCTAATACAGCACTCCTGAGAACACTGAGGTCAAGGACACACATGTGACATGCTTCATCTTTACCATTTATGCACCTACCTATGAAGAGAGCAAAATAATGTATGGCAGGAAAATGAATGCTCCCTATGGTAGCTTGTGTTATATCTCTTGATTCCCCCATAGTTATACTAGCAAGAAAATCTCTAAACTCAAATTTGCGAGGCTCACTAGTGCTACCCCATTGTGGAAGTTTGCAAGCAGTGCTAAAATCCTCTAAGTCCATTGTATAAGAATTTTCATAAAGATCAAACAGGACAGTTTGAGAATTGCGTGATGATGAAAATTTAAACCTTCTCACAAAAGAATCAATGAGATAATGGTACTAGCGACACTTATCTGCCTCGAAGCTCTCAAGATCAGCATTACGCACATACGCGTTAAATTCTTCTCTTGGTGGTTCATCATCGGCATCGCGCATTGCGAGCATGGGTCCTTGCTTCCTGGAAGAACCACCTTGGTACATTTTCCTAAGCATATTTCTTCCTCTGAAAAATTTCTTGATATTTTAGTAACTTCAAATAAAAGTGAACAAAACTCAATAAAATTGATAGCAACCACTCCCACAAGTGCCTAGAGACTATATCATGCATTAGAACTACTTGGAACCATATAAATTTGACATGCAAGCTCAAGAACATGGTCACGTAGGCAGCACAAATTTTCAATGAATAAAGCACTAGAACAAAAACTAATCGGACCATTGGAGGAGTTACATACCAAGGAACAATCCCCCAAAGCGGTTTTGTGAGAGGTGCTTTGAGCAAGGAGATCAAAAATCGCAGCAAAATGAGCTAGAACTCGTGCTTGAGCTGGTTGGTGATTTTTTTGGGAGGAAGAAGGAGTGTGTGGTGGCTGGAATAAGTGGAGGGGACCCACCATGGGCCCATGAGGCAGGGGGCGCGCCCAGGGGGGTGGGCGCACCTTGCACCCTCGTGGCCAGGTGCTTGCTCCCCCTGCTGTGTTCTTAGTGCCAGATATTCTCAAATATTCTAAAACATCATATTTCATTTTCGGGACATTTGGAGAACTTTTATTTTTGGGGTATTTTTTATTGTACGGATAATTCGGGAAATAGACAGAAAATGCTATTTTTGCTTTATTTATTCTAGATAACAGAAAGTAAAAGGAGGGTACAGAAGGTTGTGCTTTCTAACTTCATCCATCTCATGCTCATCAAAAGTAATCCACTAACAAGGTTGATCAAGTCTTGTTAACAAACTGATTCCGAATAATATGGAACCGGAGAAATTTCGAATAACACTATGTTACCTCAACGGGGATATGCACATCCCCAATAATAAGAATATCATATTTCTTCTTGACAGTAGGAAGAGGAAATTCAAAACCTCTAATAATAATTGATGGAATTTTTCCAATAGAATTGATACTACGGACTTGAGGTTGTTTCCTTGGGAAGTGTACCGTATGCTCATTACCATTAACATGAAAAGTGACATTGTCTTTGTTGCAATCAATAACAGCCCCTGCAATATTCAAAAAGGGTCTTCCAAGAATAATAGACATACTATCGTCCTCGGGAATATCAAGAATAATAAAGTCCGTTAAAATAGTAATGTTTGCGACCACAATAGGCACATCATCGCAAATACCGACAGGTATAGCAGTTGATTTATCAGCCATTCACAAAGATATTTCAGTAGGTGTCAACTTATTCAAATCAAGTCTACGATATAAAAAGAGAGGCATGACACTAACACCAGCTCCGAGATCACATAAAGCAGTTCTAACATAGTTTCTTTTAAAGGAGCATGGTATAGTGGGTACTCCTGGATCTCCAAGTTTCTTAGGTATTCCACCCTTAAAAGTATAATTAGCAAGCATGGTGGAAATTTCAGCTTCCGGTATCTTTCTTTTATTTGTAACAATACCTTTCATGTACTTAGCATAAGGATTCATTTTAAGCATATCAGTCAAACGCATACGCAAGAAGATAGGTCTAATCATTTCAGCAAAACGCTCAAAATCCTCATCATCCTTTTTCTTGGATGGTTTAGGAGGAAAAGGCATGGGTTTCTGAACCCAAGGTTCTCTTTCTTTACCGTGCTTCCTAGAAACAATGTCTCTCTTATCATAAGTTGATTCTTTGATTGTGGGTTATCAAGATCAACAACAGGTTCAATTTCTACATCATTGTTATTACTAGGTTGAGCATCAACATGAACATCATCATTAACATTATCACTAGGTTCATGTTCATTACCAGATTGTGTTTCACCATCAGAAATAGAAATATCATTGGGATTCTCAGGTGTGTCTACAACGGGTTCACTAGAAGCATGCAAAGTCCTATCATTTTTCTTTTTCTTCTTTTTAGAAAGACTAGGGGCATCAACATTATTTCTCTGAGAATCCTGCTCAATTCTCTTAGGGTGGCCCTCAAGACACAAAGGTTCCTGGGTCATTCTACCCCCTCTAGTCATAACTCTAATAGCATTGTCATTATTCTTATTATTCAATTCATTGAGCAAATCATTCTGAGCTTTAAGTAGTTGTTCTACTTGAGTGGTAACCAGAGAAGCATGTTTACTAATGAGTTTAAGTTCACCATTAACTCTAGACATATAATCACCCAAGTGTTCAAGTGTATCAGTATTGTGTTTCAATTGTCTACCAACATAAGCATTGAAGTTTTCTTGTTTGAGAATAAAATTATCAAACTCATCTAAGCAATGACTAGCAGACTTGTAACGAGGAATATCACCTTAATCAAATTTATAAAGAGAATTTACCTTTACTACCTGTGTCGGGTTATCAAGACAATGTGTTTCTTCAATAGGTGATGAATTAAAATCATGTATTTTATTCAACAGATGGTAAATTAAGACCATGTTTCTTCAACAGGAGGTAAATTCTTAACATCTTCAGATTTTATACCTTTTTCTTTCACTAGCACATATGCCCGTGTGTCGCAACGGGAGATAAATAATACACGGAAAAGTTACTGAGAATTATATGTGCAAGCAAAAGCATGTGTGCACACGAAAAAAATAACATTTAGCTTCTCGGTTTCACCGCATGTGAAGGAATCCGTTATTTTTCCATTCATCGACCGAGGGCATTTATGACTTTTGTTGCGTCACCGTATGCCAGAGAAGGCCCATGAGTCATTCAATATACTATTCCTTTCAATCCTTTCAATCGAAGGGATTTGAATGTATGAAGTTTCTGAATATTCCAGGAAACATGAGCAATTTTTTAAAACCCGAACAAGTTTTTGAAAATTATGTACTCTTTCGAACAAAATGCAAAAAAAGAAAGGAACGTTTTTTTAATTCATAAATATTTTATGAAGACACAATTTTCTAATAAAAACATGAACATTATTTGAATTTGTGAACATTTTTTAAAAACGGGAACATGTGTAGAAAATTCATAAGATTTTTCAGAAATTGTGTAACTTTTATACACGAAAATTATTCTCAATTTTGAAAATTTCACTAAAAATAGAATATTTTTTAAATTTGGAGCATTTTTTGAATTGCCATTTTCTTTTCAGAAATCTCAAACAATTTTGAAAAAAAATATTTGAAAAAAATGGAAAACTTTTGTATGTTCCGAATATTTTTCAAAATAGCAACAAAATTTTAGAATTCTGAACATTTTTCAAACAAATTTCAATTCTGGACGTTTTTGTGCATTTTAAATTTAAAAAATAAATTCTAAAATAAAAACTTGGAAGGGGAAAAGGAGATAGGGAAAGGACAATAAAAATAAAAGTAAAACACAGAAAAAATAAAAATAGGCCAGCCCATTATTGGTTGTCCTGTGCGAAACTCCCACTATGTGTTGCCCACGGCGGAAAATAAAATCCTTTCCAGCTGCATGGGCAGAAAAATAAGTTGGCTGACTTTGCTGGGCCACAGCGCGTGGCCCATGTACGAAAATTATTTCTAGCACACAAACGAATAAGAATTTAGTACCACCTCGGATAGAAAAAATTCTATTTGGCTGTGAATGGTTGAAAAAATTGACGAAACGCACCTTCCTTTATTACTAGGTACAGAAAAATGCAAAACAATTAAAGGAATATTTTTTAATTCATAAATATTTATGAAAACACCATTTTTTTTAATAAAATCATGAACATTATTACAATTGGTGAACATTTTATAAAACGGGAACATGTATAGAAAATTCATAATATTTTTCAGAAATTGTGTATCTTTTATACACGAAAATTATTTTAAATTTTGTAAATTTCACTAAAAATAGAATATTTTTCGAATTTGGAGCATTTTTTTGAATTCCAATTTTCTTTTTAGAAATCTCAAACAATTTTGGAAAAAAATATTTCAAAAAAATGGAAAACTTTTCGTATGTTCCGAATATTCTTCAAAATAGCAACAAAGTTTTAGAATTCTGAACATTTTTCAAACAAATTTCAATGCTGGATGTTTTTTGTGCATTTTAAATTTACAAAATAAATTCTAAAAGAAAAACTCAGAAGGAAAAAAAGAGATAGCGAAAGGACAATAAAAATAGAAGTAAAACATAGAAAAAAGAAAAATAGGTCAACCCATTATTGGTTGTCCTGTGCAAACTCCCACTATTTGTTGCCCAGTGCGGAAAATATAAATGTTTCTAGCTGCGTGGGCAGAAAAATAAGTTGGCTGACTTTGCTGGGCCACGACGCGTGGCCCATGTATGAAAATTATTTTTCTAGCTGACAAACGCATAAGCATTTAGTACCACCTCGGATAGAAATAATTCTATTTGGCGGTGAACGGATGAAAAAATTGACGAAACGCACCTTGCTTTATTAGTACGTATAGATATAGATATAGATAGATTTCTTTGCCTCTTGCATATCTTCAGGACTGAGAAATAGAACACCCCTTTTCTTTGGAGTTGGCTCAGGAAGTGTCCAATTATTTTCATTGGTCAACATATTATTCAATAGAATTTCAGCTTGATCAACAGTTCTTTCCCTGAAAACACAACCAGCACAACTATCCAGGTGGTCTCTGGAATCATCGGTTAGTCCATTATAAAAGATATCAAGTATTTCATTCTTCTTGAGAGGATGATCAGGCAAAGCATTAAGTAATTGGAGAAGCCTCCCCCAAGCTTGTGGGAAACTCTCTTCTTCAATTTGCACAAAATTATATATTTCCCTTAAAGCAGCTTGTTTCTTATGAGCAGGTAAATACTTAGCAGAGAAGTAATAAATCATATACTGGGGACTACGCACACAACCAGGATCAAGAGAATTAAACCATATCTTAGCATCACCCTTTAATAAGAACGGAAATATCTTAAGGATATAATAATAGCGAGGCTTCTCATCATTAGTGAACAGGGTGGCTATATCATTTAATTTACTAAGATATGCCACAAATGTTTCAGATTCATAGCCATAAAAAGGATCTGATTCAACCAAAGTAATTATATCAGGATCAATAGAGAATTCATAATCCTTATCAGTAACAAAGATAGGTGAAGTAGCATAAGCAGGATCATATTTCATTCTATTATTCACAGTTTTTTATTTCAGCTTAGCTAATAATTTCTTAAGATCACTCCTATCATTGCAAGCAAGAAAGTCTCTAGCAGTTTCTTCATCCATAACATATTCCTCAGGCACAACAGGCAATTCATATCTAGGGGGAGAATTTTCATCATCACTTTCATCAATATTATCAGTTTCAATAATTTCATTCTCTCTAGCCCTAGCAAGTTGTTCGTCAAGAAATTTACCAAGTGGCACGGTAGTATCAAGCATAGAAGTAGTTTCATCATAAGTATCATGCATAGCAGAAGAGGCATCATCAATAACATGCGACATATCAGAATGAATAGCAGAAGCAGGTTTAGGTGTCACAAGCTTACTCAAAACAGAAGGTGAATCAAGTGCGGAGCTAGATGGCAGTTCGTTACCTCCCCTCATAGTTGAGGGAAAAATCTTAGTTCTTTCGTCTATCAAGTTCTTCATAGTGACCATCAGATCTAAATCCCAGGTGACTCAAAGAATAGAGCTATGCTCCCCGGCAACGGTGCCAGAAAATAGTCTTGATAACCCACACGTCTTTCAAGTTCTTCATAGTGACCATCAGATCTAAATCCCAGGTGACTCAAAGAATAGAGCTATGCTCCCCGGCAACGGTGCCAGAAAATAGTCTTGATAACCCACAAGTATAGGGGATCGCAACAATTTTTGAGGGTAGAGTATTCAACCCAAATTTATTGATTCAACACAAGGGGAGCCAAAGAAAATTCTCAAGTATTAGCAGTTGAGTTGTCAATTCAACCACACCTGGATAACTTAGTATCTACAGCAAAGTATTTAGTAGCAAATTAATATGATAGTAATGGTAATGATAGCAAAAGTAATATTTTTTGGTTTTGTAGTGATTGTAACAATAGCAACGGAAAAGTAAATAAGCGAAGAACAATATGGGAAAAGCTCGTAGGCATTGGATCGGTGATGGAGAATTATGCCAGATGTGGTTCATCATGTAACAGTCATAACATAGGGTGACACAGAACTAGCTCCAATTCATCAATGTAATGTAGGCATGTATTCTGAATATAGTCATATGTGCTTATGGAAAAGAAATTGCATGACATCTTTCGTCCTACCCTCCCGTGGCAGCGGGGTCCTAGCGGAAACTAAGGGATATTAAGGCCTCCTTTTAATAGAGTACCGGACCAAAGCATTAACACATAGTGAATACATGAACTCCTCAAACTACGGTCATCACCGGGAGTGGTCCCGATTATTGTCACTTCGGGGTTGCCGGATCATAACACATAGTAGGTGACTATAGACTTGCAAGATAGGATCAAGAAGTCACATATATTCGTGGAAACATAATAGGTTCAGATATGAAATCATGGCACTCGGGCCCTAGTGACAAGCATTAAGCATAGCAAAGTCATAAAAACATCAATCTCAGAACATAGTGGATACTAGGGATCAAACCCTAACAAAACTAACTCGATTACATGATAAATCTCATCCAACCCATCACTGTCCAGTAAGCCTACGATGGAATTACTCACGCACGACGGTGAGCATCATGAAATTGGTGATGGAGGATGGTTGATGATGACGATGGCGACGGATTCCCCTCTCCGGAGCCCCGAACGAACTCCAGATCATCCCTCCCGAGAGAGATTAGGGCTTGGCGGCGGCTCCATATCATAAAACGCGACGAAACTTTCTCTCTGATTTTTTCTCCGCGAAAGCAGATATATAGAGTTGGAGTTGAGGTCGGTGGACATCTAGGGGGCCCACGAGGCAGGGGGCGCGCCCCCACCCTCGTGGACAGGGTGTGGGCCCCCTAGCCTTGATTCTTTCGCCTGTATTTTTATTATTTCCAAAAATAATCTCCGTGAAGTTTTAGGTCATTCTGAGAACTTTTGATTTTTGCACATAAATAACACCATGGCAATTCTGCTGAAAACAGCGTCAGTCCGGGTTAGTTCCGTTCAAATCATGCAAGTTAGTGTCCAAAACAAGGGAAAAAGTGTTTGGAAAAGTAGATATGACGGAGACGTATCAGCTATAAGGTGGGTGGTGGGTGGGAGAAAAAAATTCCCTGCTCTCGGCCCCTAGTCCGGGCAGGGCATAGTTCGGACATTGCTCTTCTATGATGACAAGGGATAGCAGTAAGTCTAGAGCCTCGCTTAAAGGCAAGGTTTGTTGAGAAAGAGAAAAATCCACAGAGTACGGCGGGCGGGAAACTCCCCGGCCGGACTCACACGGTGCTGACTCCATGGGTTCCGAGCCAGTGCCCGGACTGGGGTCTGGCTTAGTGATGATCGCCAGCGACGCCACTTCAATCGGCTCTCCCGTACTGGGTTTGGCGGCCATAGACAGTCCGGCAGGCTCGTGAAGTCTGTCTTCGGACAAGGCGACAGGCTCCGGATCTAAGGCCAGAGCGGGGATTGGAGTCGCGAATCCTTGGAAGATCAAGTCTTCCCGGACATCAGCAATGTAGTCCAGGTTTCCAAAACTAATCCATTGACATGGGGTGTAGCTGTCGATCTGCTCTAGATGGCCAAGCGAGTTGGCCCGCAGTGCGAAGCGGCCGAACACGAAGACCTGGCCGGGGAGAAAAACTTCCCCCTGGACAGCGTTATTGTAGATGATTGACGGAGCCATCGAACCTCTTGAAGACGACGTGGCAGAATTCTCAATGAAAGCACCAATGTCGGTGTCTGATACGTCTCCAACGTAACTATAATTTTTGATTGTTCCATGCTATTATATTACCCGTTTTGGATGTTTATGGGCTTTACTTTACACTTTTATATCATTTTTGGGACTAACCTACTAACCGGAGGCCTAGCCCGTATTGCTGTTTTTTTGCCTATTTCAATGTTTCGAAGAAAAGGAATACCAAATGGAGTCCAAACGGAATGAAACCTTCGGGAGCGATCTTTTTGGAATAAACGTGATCCAGAGGACATGGAGTGCAAGCCAAGAAGCAATCAAGGAGGCCACGAGGGTGGAGGACGCCCACCCCCTACTGGGCGCGCCTCCCTATCTCGTGGGCCCCTCGGGCGTCCACCGACCTACTTCTTCCTCCTATATATACCCACGTACCCGAGAACATCAGAGGCGACCACGAAAAACTATTTCCACCACCGTAACCTTCTATATCCGTGAGATCCCATCTTGGAGCCTTCGCCGGCGCTCCGCCAGAGGGGGAATCAACCATGGAGGGCCTCTACATCAACACCATAGCCTCTCCGATGAGTTGTGAGTAGTTTACCACAGACCTTCGGGTCCATAGTTATTAGCTAGATGGCTTCTTCTCTCTCTTTGAATCTCAATACCATGTTCTCCTTGATCTTCTTGGAGATCTATTCGATGTAACTCTTTTTGCGGTGTGTTTGTCGAGATCCGATGAATTGTGGGTTTATGATCAAGTTTATCTATGAGAAATATTTGAATCTCCACTGAAATCTTTTATGTGTGATTAAGTTATCTTTGCAAGTCTCTTCGAATTATCAGTTTGGTTTGGCCTACTAGATTGATCTTTCTTGCAATGGGAGAAGTGCTTAGTTTTGGGTTCATTCTTGCAGCGTCCTTTCCGAGTGACAGCGGGGGCAGCAAGGCACGTATTGTATTGTTGCCATCGAGGATAAAAAGATGGGGTTTATATCATATTGTATGAGTTTATCCCTCTACATCATGTCATCTTTCTTAATGCGTTACTCTGTTCTTTATGAACTTAATACTCTAGATGCATGTTGGATAGCGGTCGATGTGTGGAGTAATAGTAGTAGATGCAGGTAGGAGTCGGTCTACTTGTCATGGACGTGATGCCTATATACATGATCATGCCTAGATAATCGCATAATTATTCGCTTTTCTATCAATTGCTCGACAGTAATTTGTTCACCCACCATAATACTTATGCTATCTTGAGAGAAGCCACTAGTGAAACCTATGGCCCCCGGGTCTATCTTTTATCATATAAGCTTTCAATCTACTTTTATTTGCATCTTTACTTTTCCAATCTATATTATAAAATACCAAAAATATATTTATCTTATCATACTATCTCCATCAGATCTCACTTTCGCAAGTGGCCGTGAAGGGATTGACAACCCCTTTATTGTGTTGGTTGCGAGTTTGTTTGTTTGTGTAGGTGTGTGGGACTTTTGAGGAGCCTCCTACTGGATTGATACCTTGGTTCTCAAAAACTGAGGGAAATACTTATGCTACTATTGTTGCATCACTCTTTCCTCTTCAAGGAAAACTAATTCAAGCTCAAGACATAGCAAGAAGGATTTCTGGCGCCGTTTCCAGAGAGGTCTTCGCTCAAGTCAAGACATATCAAGTACCCATCACAAACTCATCTCCCTCGCATTTACATTATTTGCCATTTGCCTCTCGTTTTCCTCTCCCCCACTTTGCCGTTACTATTTTATTCGCCCTCTCTTTCCCAATCTCCTCTCTCTTTCGCTTGCCTTTTTCTGTTTGCTTGTGTGTTGGATTACTTGTCGCGATGGCGCAAGATAATACCAAATTGTGTGATTTTTCCAATACCAATAATAATGATTTCTTTAGTACTCCGATTGCTCCTCTTAATGATGTTGAGTCTTGTGAAATTAATACTGCTTTGCTGAATCTTGTTATGAAAGATCAATTCTCCGGCCTTCCTAGTGAAGATGTCGCTACCCATCTAAACAACTTTGTTGATTTGTGTGAGATGCAAAAGAAGAAAGATATGGATAATGATATTGTTAAATTGAAGTTATTTCCGTTTTCACTTAGAGATCGTGCTAAAATTTGGTTTTCGTCTTTGCCTAAGAATAGTATTGATTCATGGAATAAGTGCAAAGATGCTTTTATCTCTAAGTATTTTCCTCTCGCTAGGATCATCTCTCTTAGGAACGATATTATTAATTTTAAACAACTTTATCATGAGCATGTTTCCCAATCTCGGGAAAGAATGAAATTGATGATTCGCAATTGCCCTACTCATGGTTTGAATTTATGGATGATCATACAAAAATTTTATGCCGGATTGAATTTTTCTTCTAGAAATCTTTTAGATTCGGCCGCGGGAGGCACGTTTATGGAAATCACCTTAGGAGATGCTACAAAACTCCTTGATAATATTATGGCTAATTATTCTCAATGGCACACCGAAAGATCTACTAGTAAAAAAGTGCATGCTATAGAAGAAATTAATGTTTTGAGTGGGAAGATGGATGAACTTATGAAATTATTTGCTACTAAGGGTGCTCCAATGATATGCCTTTGTCTACTTTGATTGAGAATAATAATGAATCTATAGATGTGAATTTTGTTGGTAGGAATAATTTTGGAAACAATGCTTATAGAGGAAACTTTAATCCTAGACCGTTCCCTAGTAATTCCTCTAATAATTATGGAAATTCCTACAATAATTCTTATGGTAATTTTAATAAGATGCCCTCTGATTTTGAGAATAGTGTGGAAGAATTTATGATCTCTCAAAAGAATTTTAATGCCTTGCTTGAAGAAAAATTGCTCAAAATTGATGATTTGGCTAGGAACGTTGATAGACTGTCGCTTGATGTTGATTCCTTGAAACTTAGATCTACTCCTCCTAAGCATGATATCAATGAGTCTCTCAAAGCTATGAAAATTTCCATTGATGAGTGCAAGGAAAGAACCGCTAGATTGCGTGCTAAGAAAGATTGCTTTATAAAGGCGTGTTCTTCTAGTTTCCATGAAAATAATGATTAAGATCTTAAAGTTATTGATGTGCCTATTAGATCTTTGTTTTTCAATATGAATCTTAATAATGATGGGACTGGAGATGAGTCAACTTTAGTTAAAAGGCGTCCCAATGATTCGGAGTTTTTAGATCTTGATGCTAAGTTTGGTAAAAGTGGGATTGGAGAGGTCAAGACTTTAAATAGCATTGAAGCCACTATCTTGGATTTCAAGGAATTTAATTATGATAATTGTTCTTTAGAAGATTGTATTTCCTTGTTGCAATCCATTGTGAATTCTCCTCATGCTTATAGTCAAAATAAAGCTTTTACCAAACATATTGTTGATGCCTTGATGCAATCTTTTGATGAAAAACTTAATTTGGAAGTTTCTATACCTAGAAAACTTTATGATGAGTGGGAACCTACTATAAATATTAAAATTAAAGATCATGAGTGTTATGCTTTATGTGATTTGGGTGCTAGTGTTTCCACGATTCCGAAAACCTTATGTGATATTCTAGGTTTCCATGATCTTGATGATTGCTCATTAAATTTGCACCTTGCAGATTCCACCATTAAAAAGCCAATGGGAAGGATCAATGATGTTCTCATTGTTGCAAATAGAAATTTGGTGCCCGTAGATTTTATTGTTCTTGATATAGATTGCAATCATTCTTGTCCTATTATTCTTGGTAGACCTTTCCTTAGAACGATTGGTGCGATCATTGATATGAAGGAAGGGAATATTAGATTCCAATTTCCATTAAGGAAAGGCATGGAGCACTTTCCAAGAAATAAAGTTAAATTGCCTTATAAATCTATCATGCGAGTTACTTATGAATTGAGTGCCAAAGATGGCACTACTTAGATCTATCCTCGCTTTTATGCCTAGCTAGGGGCGTTAAGCGATAGCGCTAGTTGGGAGGCAACCCAATTTTATTTTGTGTTTTTTGTTTTTGTTGCTGTTTAGTAATAAATTTTGCATCTACCTTCTGTTTATATGTGTTTTTATGTTTTAATTAGTGTTTGTGCCAAGTAGAACCTATAGGATAACCTATGATGATAGTTAATTTGATTCTGCTGAAAAACAGAAACTTTGCATGCACGAAAATAATTTTAGTAATTCACAGAAACGTGCTTTTGCGTTGATTATTTTTGCTGTAGATCAATAGACAAATTTCCCAGGACTTCCTATTTTGGTAGGATTTTTAAAGTTCCATAAGTATTCAAGAGTTACAGATTGCTATAGACTGTTCTGTTTTTGACAGATTCTGTTTTTCGTGTGTTGTTTGCTTATTTTGATGCATCTATGGCTCATATTAAGTGGTATGAACCATAGATAACTTGGAATACAGTAGGTTTAACACCAATATAAATAAAGAATGAGTTTATTACAGTACCTTATGTGGTGGTTTTTATTTCTTTCACTAATGGAGCTTATGAGATTTCCTGTTGAGTGTTGTGTTGTGAAGTTTTCAAGTTTTGGGTAAAGATTTGATGGACTATGGAATAAGGAGTGGCAAGATCCTAAGCTTGGGGATGCCCATGGCACCCCAAGATATTCAAGAATAGCCAAAATCCTAAGCTTGGGGATGCCCCGGGAAGGCATCCCCTCTTTCGTCTTCGTTTATCGGTAACTTTACTTGGAGCTATATTTTTATTCGCCACATGATATGTGTTTTTGCTTGGAGCGTCTTGTGTGGTATTAGTATTTTATTTTTATTTTACCATAATCATCCTTGCTGTACACACCTTTTGGGAGAAGCCCACTTGATTAGAATTTATTAGAATACTCTATGTGCTTTACTTATACCTTTTGAGCTAGATAGTTTTTGCTCTAGTGCTTCACTTATATATTTATAGCACGGCGGTGGCTTAATTTTGAAGAAATTGTTGATCTCTCATGCTTCACTCATATTATTTTGAGAGTCTTTTAGAACAGCATGTTATTTGCTATGGTTATGAATTTGGTCCTAGAATGATGAGCATCCATGTTGGGTATAATAAAAACTATCATAGAAGTGCATTAAACACTAGGATCAATTTGATGCTTGATAATTATTTTGAGATATAAAGGTAGTAATGCTAGATTCATTCTAGTGGACAATTATGAAATTGAGAAATACTTGTGTTGAAGTTGGCAAGTCATGTAGCATGCACGTACGGTAAAAGTTGTGTGACAAATTTGTTGCATGAAGTACTCTTTTGATTGTCTTCCTTATGAGTGGCAGTCGGGGACGAGCGATGGTCTTTTCGTACCAATCTATCCCTCTAGGGGCATGCGTAGTAGTACTTTGCTTCGAGGGCTAAGTAGATTTTTGCAATAAGTATATGAGTTCTTTATGACTAATGTGATTCCATGGATATACGCACACTCATCCTTCCACTTTGCTAGCCTCTATTGTGCCGCGCAACTTTCGCCGGTATCATACACCCATTATTTACCTTCCTCAAAACAGCCACCATACCTACCTATTATGGCATTTCCATAGCCATTCCGAGATATATTTCCATGCAACTTTCCACCTTCCGTTATTATGACACGCTCCATCATTGTCATATTGCTCTTTGCATGATCATGTAGTTGACATTGTATTTGTGGCAAGGCCACCCTCATAATTTTCATACATGTCACTCTTGATTCATTGCATATCCCGGTACACCGCCAGAGGCATTCATATAGAGTCATATTTTGTTCTAAGTGTTGAATTGTAATTCTCGAGTTGTAAATTAATAAAAGTGTGATGATCTTCATTATTAGAGCATTGTCCCAAGTGAGGAAATGATGATGAATACTATGATTCCCCACGAGTCGGGATGAGACTTCCGACTTAAAAAGAGAGGCCAAAGAGCCCACCAAATAAAAAAGAGAGGAGAAATGCCAAACAAATAAAAAATGAGAGAAGAAGAGAGAAGGGACAATGGTACTATCTCTTTTTCCACACTTGTGCTTCAAAATAGCACCATGATCTTCATGATAGAGAGTCTCTTGTGTTGTCACATTCGTATACTAGTGGGAATTTTTCATTATAGAACTTGTCTTGTATATTTCAATGATGGGCTTCCTCAAAATGCCCTAGGTCTTCGTGAGCAAGTGAGTTAGATGCACACCCACTTAGTTTCTTTTGTTGAGCTTTCATATATTTATAGCTCTAGTGCATCCGTTGCATGGCAATCCCTACTCACTCACATTGATATCTATTGATGGGCATCTCCATAGCCCGTTGATATGCCTAGTTGATGTGAGACTATCTTCTCCCTTTTTGTCTTTACAACCACCACCATATACCACCATAGTGCTATGTCCATGGCTTGCGCTCATGTATTGCGTAAGAGTTGAAAAAAGCTGAAGCGCATTAAAAAGTATGAACCAATTGCTCGGCTCGTCATCGGGGTTGTTCATGATGGGAGTATTTTGTGTAATGAAAATGAAGCATGGCCTAACTGTATGATTTTGTAGGGATAAGCTTTCTTTGGCTATGCTATTTTGATAGGACATGATTATTTGTTAGTATGCTTCGAAGTATTACTATTTTTATGTATTATAAGCTTTTATCTTGAATCATTTGGATCTGAACAATCATGCCACAATAAAGAAAATTACATTGACAATTATGCTAGGTAGCATTCCACATCAAAAACTCTGTTTTTATCATTTACCTACTCGAGGACGAGCAGGAATTAAGCTTGGGGATGCTTGATATGTCTCCAACGTATATATTATTTTTGATTGTTCCATGCTATTATATTACCCGTTTTGGATGTTTATGGGCTTTACTTTACACTTTTATATCATTTTTGGGACTAACCTACTAACAGGAGGCCTAGCCCGTATTGCTGTTTTTTTGCCTATTTCAGTGTTTCGAAGAAAAGGAATACCAAATGGAGTCCAAACGGAATGAAACCTTCGGGAGCGATCTTTTTGGAACAAACGTGATCTAGAGGACATGGAGTGCAAGTCAAGAAGCAATCGAGGAGGCCACGAGGGTGGAGCCCCCCCCCCTACTAGGCATGCCCCCCTATCTCGTGGGCCCCTCAGGCATCCACCGACCTACTTCTTCCTCCTATATATACCCACGTACCCCGAGAACATCAAAGGAGACCACGAAAAACTATTTCCACCACCATAACCTTCTGTATCCGCGAGATCCCAGCTTGGAGCCTTCGCACGTGCTCTGCCGGAGGGGGAATCAACCATGGAGGGCTTCTACATCAACACCATAGCCTCTCTGATGAGTTGTGAGTAGTTTACCACAGACCTTCAGGTCCATAGTTATTAGCTAGATGGCTTCTTCTCTCTCTTTGAATCTCAATACCATGTTCTCCTTGATCTTCTTGGAGATCTATTCAATGTAACTCTTTTTGCGGTGTGTTTGTCGAGATCCAACGAATTGTGGGTTTATGATCAAGTTTATCTATGAGAAATATTTGAATCTCCTCTGAATTCTTTTATGTGTGATTAAGTTATCTTTGCAAGTCTTTTCGAATTATCAGTTTGGTTTGGCCTACTAGATTGATCTTTCTTGCAATGGGAGAAGGCTTAGCTTTGGGTTCAATCTTGCGGTGTCCTTTCCCAGTGATAGCAGGGTCAGCAAGGCACATATTGTATTGTTGCCATCGAGGATAAAAATATGGGGTTTATATCATATTGCATGAGTTTATCCCTCTACATCATGTCATCTTTCTTAATGCGTTACTCTGTTCTTTATGAACTTAATACTCTAGATGCATGCTGGATAGCGGTCGATGTGTGGAGTAATAGTAGTAGATGTAGGCAGGAGTCAGTCTACTTGTCACGAACGTGATGCTTATATACATGATCATGCCTAGATAATCTCATAATTATTCGCTTTTCTATCAATTGCTCGACAGTAATTTGTTCACCCATCATAATACTTATGCTATCTTGAGAGAGGCCACTAGTGAAACCTATGGCCCCCGGTCTCTCTTTTATCATATAAGCTTTCAATCTACTTTTATTTGCATCTTTACTTTTCCAATCTATATTATGAAATACGAAAAATATATTTATCTTATCATACTATCTCTATCAGATCTCACTTTGGCAAGTGGCCGTGAAGGGATTGACAACCCCTTTATTGCGTTGGTTGCGAGTTCTTTCTTTGTTTGTGTAGGTGCGTGGGACTTTTGAGGAGCCTCCTACTGGATTGATACCTTGGTTCTCAAAAACTGAGGGAAATACTTACGCTACTATTGCTGCATCACCCTTTCCTCTTCAACGCAAGCTCAAGACGTAGCAGTATCAAAACCGGCGGATCTCGGGTTGGGGGTCCCGAATTGTGCGTCTAAGGTTGATGGTAACATGAGACAGGGGACACGATGTTTACCCAGGTTCGGGCCCACTCTATGGAGGTAATACCCTACTTCATGCTTGATTGATCTTAATGAATATGAGTATTACAAGAGTTGATCTACCACGAGATCGTAATGGCTAAAACCCTAGAAGTCTAGCATGTATGATTATGATTGTCCCTATGGACTAAACCCTCCGGTTTATATAGACGCCAGAGGGGACTAGGGTTGTACAAAGTTGGTTACAGAGAAAGGAATCTTCCTATCCGGACGCTAAGCTTGCCTTCCACGCCAAGGAGAGTCCCATCCGGACACTGGTGAGAGTCTTCGGTCTTGTATCTTCACAGCCCATCAGTCCAGCCCATGTCCAACAGGCCGGACGCCCGAGGACCCCTTAATCCAGGACTCCCTCAGTGAGGTTGCAGCAGCGGCTAAGCAATATATGGTGGCTAACTTACGTGTACAAGAGTAAGATGAGAGACTGCCCAAACGGTCGCAAACTAGTAATGATCAATAAGTGATCCTGAACTACTTACGTTCAGACATAACCCAGCCGTGTTCTCCTCTTGAACTTCCCCGAAAAGAGACAGACACGGTTACGCATGCGGTTGGTGTATTTTAATTGAGTTTACTTCAAGTCCTCTACAACCGGATATTAACAAATTCCCATCTGCCACATAACTGTGGGCATGGCTCTCGAAAGTTGAAGCCATGCAGGGGTGTCCCAACTTAGCCCATGACAAGCTCACGATCTGCGGAGACAATCCTCCATCACGGGACCCTCCGATCAGACTCGGAATCCCGATGCACAAGACATTTCGACGATCTTAAAACAATTCCAGCAAGACCTCCCAGCGTGCCGACACCCTGATAGTAGCCACGCGTATCTCATCTCAGGCCACGTCTGGATGAGCACAGCGTACAGCAACTGAGACACGAGTTTCCCTGGGGGAAGCCACACACGAATCTAGTTTGGGACCAACACCATCAGCACTGTCCCAGCTGGTTAGCCACACGCGCTCGCATCCGGGAGGTCCTGGGTTCGAGTCTCAGGCGCCCCAATTTTTGCTCTTTTTTTCCTTTTACTGTTGCACACACAATCAACGCTCACTCGGGCCAAGTCCTCCTGGGCTGCTGCAGGTGGCTGCAATCCGGCCCGTGCATATTTTTCCCAGTCTGTGTATTTTAGCATTTCTAGTGCATTGCATATTTACAGAATTGCCACTATTTTATATTGTTTATATCTAAAGATCAATGCATCCAAATAAAATATGGCATATATGCATCTTGCTCGGAATTTCATGTGCTTTCATTATATGCAACTTTCATCCATGTCTAAAATGGTAAAAATTGCTATTTGCATTAATTTGTTTAAATGACATGTTAAAATGGTTTATTTCATAACTAAATAACCGTAGCTCCAAATTAAATAAACTTTATATGTAAATGGGGTAGAAAAATGCATAGATTAACATGGTCCACTTTATTTTGCTGTTTAACAACATAAATATGGTTTAGGGCAGAACAGTACCAACTCTAAAATTTGCATATGGGGATTTTCCGGAGGCTCCGGGCCGAGCGCGACCTGCTGAGGGCGAAGTTCATCCGAAGTGCAGAGCAGCAGGAGGATACCAGTGCCTTGTTCAAGAGGACCAGCGTCATCGTCAAGAAACTTATGTACGAGAATGACATCCTCTGCATCGAGCGCCAAAGGTTGGTGGAGGAATTCGTGGATGCTCTCAACTTTCATGATAGTACCTATTCGGCCAATTTTTTACCACAGCATGGTAGTACCATGACATGACACCATGCCAAGTTTCATGATTTTTAGGCATGTTTTGGATTTATAAGAATTCTAAAACCAAGTTTCTCAATGTTCTCGATCGAGCCATGATGCCCACATGTTTGAATTTCATTCCCATTTCTTGCATGGGACCTAGAAATTCACCCGATGACACACATGTGATTTTTGAACCAACTTTGGTGCACATGAGCATGTGCTTGCAGTTCAAATTTGAATTATGCACATTAAATGACCAGAAACTCAATTAATGTATAAAAAAGGCCAAACGAACCCATAATAATTCCAAAATTTAACAGCGCACTCATGTAGTTTTATGTTGCCTCTGTAAAGAAACTCAAGGGGGGCAGCGTATATCGTTTCTCACTCAAAGGTGACACGTTCCCTCTCAGAATCACGAGCCTTCTTGAGAGAAGCTCTGGTTTGCAAGAAGCTTGTACCAAAACTTGTTCCAAATCGGCACAATTTTTTACCACAACAAGTTAGTGCCATGACATGACACCATGGCAAGTTTCATGATTTCCAGGCGAGTTTTGGATTTACATGAATTTAAAAACCAAGTTTCTCGATGTTCTCGGCCGAGTCACGACACCCAGATGTTTGAATTTCATTCCCATTTCTTGCATGGGACCTAGAAATTCACGCAAGGATACACATGTGATTTTTCAACCAACTTTGGTGCACCGGAGCATGTGCTTGAAGTTCAAATTTGTATTATGCACATTAAATGTCCAAAAACTCAATTAATGTATAAAAAAGGCCAAACGAACCCAAAATAGTTCCCAAATTTAACAAGGCACTCATATAGTTCTATGTTGCCTCTGTAAAGAAAATCAGGGGAAGGCAGCATATATCGTTTCGCACACAAAGGTGACACGTTCCCTCTGGAACCATGAGGCTTGTTGAGAGAATCTCCGGTTTTGAAAGAAGCTTATACCAAAACTTGTCCCAATTCAGCCAAAAATTATACATATGAAAATAGGGTTTAGATTATCCCAAACATCTCGCTACCTAGACCAATGTACTATGATTTTAATTCAACATGAAATGGATACAAATATTTGAATTGGAGATCGTATGGTACATGTGTTTCATAGTAAAAATATGATTACTGCTATATGCATGTTTTTTGGTTATCAAGATATATTTAAATGATTGTATAACTTGACAACAATCGTATTCAAATAAGGAAAATTGATTCAAATTTAGTACATAAGGTAGACGACAATATATATGTTCATAGGGTGGAGTAAAATGTTCATATATGATGGAAGATCAAAATGTAGGACTACATCCATTATAAGCCGCAAGGTCACCTAACGATATATCGAATTCAACATAACGTGGATTCAAAAATTGAAATTCGAGATCTTGGCGTTTGTAATCATATAAAAAGGGACATGACTCTTTCTTTTGGTGGGAATTGATTTGTTTTTTGTTGTTGTTGAGGGAAGTGCGAATCGATTTGGTACTGTACAGGGTAATCTTGTTCTCCCGATTTTTTTACATTCTTCTTGTAATTTTTTCAATGACATTTATAGAAATATAGTAAAGGGGGACATGACTCTCTTGTGTCTTGTATGAATCATTTCTTTGTACACGTTAAGTTTGTTCTACCGAACAAGGAATCCGCCCCTTGTTATCCCGAAATTTTCAAGCTCAAGTATCTTTTGTCTCATCAGCTTTGAAACTCCCGCCTCTTCAACCCACTCCGCGCCTTGTTATCCCAAAATTCTGACACGCACAAAAACTCCCTCCTAATCCGAAGTCGGTCCCGCAGCCCAGACACGCAAAATCCCCCTTCTACCCCTCAGCTGGAAATGTCGACTCGACGTCGCGGTGTCAAAACTGGTGGGGGTACGCTGGTAACTTACCCTACATTTCGGACAAGCGCGTCCCTAAGCCATGGCTCCCCCTACTCCCCTTCGTCCCCCCATTCGTACACCGAGGCCGCCAAAACCCGCGGAACCCCATGCTCCTCCGTCGGCCTCCCGACCGCCGCCCAGCCAAGACTCTTCCCTGACGACGTCGTCCACCGCCTCATCCACTGCACCAGATGAGGATCCATCGTCGATCTCGTCGTCCCACCGGATCAGCCGCCCCGTCCTCCACCTCCAAGGATTTGCCCCGATGTTTGCCTCGTCTATCACGCCACCTCCATCCCCACAACACTGTCTTGACTTGCCCCACCGAAACTACGGCACCCTCACCAATTCCTCCAATGAAGCCGTGGCCAACTCGGCGCCACCAGGGAGGTTCTGCACTCACCGCTGCAGTTTATCTTTTATTCGATATCATGGGGTTGCCGGTGCTCGATACCGAGCAGCCATGGTGGGTCTCCATCGATGGCGCCGTCACCGGCCACTTCATCCATGGCGTCTCTCCCCCATGTCGTTGCTTCCTCAGTGGCGACTTCCACACCGGCACTAGCTGCAGCTGCTCCGGCTCTCGCTCGCACTGCAGCTGCTACTGCTCCGGCTCTCGCTCGCGCCGCGGCTCTGTTCTTGTTGTCGGTCGCGCTGCTACTCTTCTCTGCTATTGCTGTCGGTCGCGCTGCTGCTCTGCTCTTGCTCTTGTTCATGCCGCTGCTCTGCTCTTGCTCTCGCTCACGCTTCTGCTGCTGTACGACCTCGGGCAGCTACAGGAGTTGTTGTTTAGCACTCGCACGTGATGCTGCTGCACGACCTGCTCTCTGCTAGTGCGTTCCCTGCTCGAGCGTCTGCTGATTTAGATCACTGCTTCTCTGCTACTAGTGCCTGAATGCCCTAAACATCTATTGCAATGCTCTACTACTAGTTCAATCAGTTTCAAAAGTAAAATTCAGTTATGACTGTAAAGTTCAGTTTCTTCAGTTAAGTTCAGAGTGAACAGCATTTACAGCATCTGTTGGAGCAACCGTGGCACGGCCGATGCGTCTTACATCTAGCACTTTTTGGTGATGTATTTTACACCATATATTGCAGATGATATTAGAGTCCCACTTCATATTAACGTTGTCTGTCTTGTCCTGTTTCAGCCTCATCGCCGTACACCTCACCGGAGCTGCTCCAACAACGGAATCGTCCATCACAGCAGATCAGTACCCTTGGCACCGTTTCCAAAGGCCTCAGATCTTCTTCCCCGCCTCCAACAGTCACACCAGCATCACCATCCTCCACGTCCAACCCAATGATGCTGAGGTCGACAAGGCTATGCCAAAGAGGTTGTACACTTGTTGCATCACTTTGTTACTCTGCATTCATGTCGATCCCTCAAGGATCCTTTGCTATGGAACTACTATGATACTACTATTCATGCATTTGGTTAGAAGGAGTGGAGCAAAGCAAAACTAGCGGATTTTTTTTCCTTTGGTGTCTCTTTCAAAGAAAAAAGTAGGAATTTTAATATCCACTTGGACATCCTTTTCAAATTAATATGCATGAAGAACATGACTAATTGCATTACTGGCATAATAAGATTCTTATTTTTTTCATTTTCACGTGGTTTGACTTTAATTTGACCATGTTTCTCCATTCTTGTGCTCTTCCAATTCATGTGAACCAAACACCCAGGTTGATAGAAATCCTATGTTTCCAAATGCTCTGTTTTGCACATGCATTCCTATCCTATTCCTGTGTTTTTCCTGTCCCTGCGTTTATAGAATCCTCCAGTTCTAATGAGCACTTATGGATTTACTTCATTTTTAGATAGGCGTCAAAGAAAACTCTGTGTCTTATGTCCTGCTCCTACCGTGCCGACATCCACCCCACCCGAGGTGCACCATTGACAGAAGCGTTCACTGCAGCAGAGATTCCCCCTGCAGACTTTCTTTCGCCGCCTCAGATCACCTTACCCATTGCCGGCAGCCACACCAACTGCATTACCATTATCAACTGAGTAGATGAACCTGAGGACTACACAGCTCCGGAAGAGCGATGCAATCTTTCGTGTTTGCTTGCATTATACATCATTTATTATTACCTGCTACTTTATCGTTCAAAGTTGAGTTTTAAAATGCCTATGGGTCTCATATCAAGGCAGCAACGAATAGTATCTGTCTACTATCTGGTTCATCTGGGGTCTTCTATGTAGTTCATGTTAGGTGGGCAACAAACAGTAGATGATCCATTGTCTATCTTTTTAAGCTGAAGCTATAATCTACCTGCTATCATTAGTTTTGGATCTATCCACTCGTTTGCTACCATCAGTCTTGATTTCTGCATGCACCTAGTGGTACGCATCGGTGCTATACAAACGGTTTTAAACCCCTTTCCGTGCTGGCATTTGGAACCGTCGCCTAGTGAGTGAGGGCGATAGGGGGGTCCTTCCCACATGACCCAGAAACCGTCGGGGATATGCCATCCCGGCACACACGCTCGGCAAAATTAGGTCGTGTGCGACCGGCGAGCGCTCAAATACAGGAATACGTACAGTAGAGCTAAAAAATACAATTATAGAGGCGAAGTTGTTTCCGGTCGCAAGTACATTCCACATAGTTAGTCCCCGCTAAACGTTTTCATTCGTATGTACATCCCACACAGGTACATCACACACAATTTTTCCAGTTAAATCGTTTGTGTTATTGAATGTATCACACATGGTCCATAGAAGAAACTATGTGGCAAAGGCTGTCCATCACACATAGTTTTTATGTGGTAAACATTTGCGCAACATGGCCTAACACAAACAGTTTTCAAGAGAAAGTCGTGTGTGATTGTTCATTGATCCAACACGGTTTATTCCTAGAAACTGTGTGTGTTGCCTGAGGTCATCGCCCATGGTATTTTTTCAATAACCGTTTGTAATAGCAAACCAAATTAGCAGGCTAATTCGCCATTAGCAGGCTAATTGCCCTATTATTAATAATCCATTTATTAATCTAATTGACATTCATATTAAGCACATAATATATTTCATTTCCATATTAAGGAAGCAGAATTTCATAATTGAAATACACATCAAAGTACAACAAGATATAGCTTCAGCACTCAGCTACCCCATTACACAACTGCACCAGCACCAAGTTTCACATGCAACATGTAGAACCTTTCAAATTAGCATCATAGACGGTATATAGACAGGTGCATCTCATCGGGAAAACTGCTGAAGCGGAAGGCGAATATTGATCCTTCATTCATGTTGAAGGTCGTTGCAACTTTAGGCTAGTGCTTGTGGATGATTGATCGTCCGTCCTTCGTCCTCTTCAGAAACACTTGAATATTGAACCGCGGGTGTTGTATGAAAACCTTCCTCGCTTCCTGACCATAGAGGTGGTTTGAGAGGTAATCATCAGTGAACTACTTGGGAAAGGCTTGAAAACAAGGATGTGCATAAATATCTTCTCCATATTGGAAATGGGGCAAAGGAATAAAAAAGGCAAGGTATAATAGTTAGTACCATCTTGTAGTGAACTGATGTATTCTTCATTGTGCATTCAAAGATCTTGTCGTTTTTTGTCGCTAATTTCATTATCCTAACAATCTTTCTGAGTTTCTTGACTTGATTGATATTCATGGAAAACAAATTTCCCCGTATGCAAAAAGGGTCGAACAGTGGGTCAAAACCTCTGACAGTAGGACCTACATGTGCAAGATCAAATTGTTAAAAACCTAAATATTAGAATGGTTCCTGCAATTGCACAATAATGTGCTATTAGACAACGGACCATGCACGTGCAGTTAACTAAACACCACAACAAATGAAACGTTAACAGAGCACCACATTGCACAATATAACATACTCCTGATAGAAGATCAGACAGTTAACCAAACCAAGCATGCTTAACAACTTGGAAATATAGCAAGTGTATTTGTTTCTCATGTATTTAGTACAGCCAAATTCAATTTATTTCTCACATGGTATACAATAACAGAATGCATCCACAATAATTGAACATCGCATTACAGAATTGAACCAAACAGTTAACTAAACACCACAACAAATGAACCAAACATTAACTCAGCACCACATTGCACAATATAACATACTCCTAATAGAAGATCAGACAGTTAACCAAACCAAGCATGCTTAACAACTTGGAAATATAGCAATTGTATTTGTTTCTCATGTATTTAGTACAGCAAATTTAATTTATTTCTCACATGGTATACAATAACAAAATGCACCCACAACAATTGAAAATCGCATTGCAGAATTGAACCAAATAGTTAACTAAACACCACAACAAATGAACCAAACGTTAACTGAGCACCACAATGCACAATATAAAATACTCCTAATAGAAGATCGGACAGTTAACCAAACCAAGCATGCTTGACAACTTGGAAAATTGCACCCTGAAGAATTGAACATCACATTTGCAGAATTGAACCAAACAGTTAACTGAACTCCACATTGCACAACATATAGAACCTATACTCTAGAGAAGAAGATTGTAGGGTAAAAGTAGATAGCACAATTCACTAGAATTTGTTAAGGAAAGGCAGTAGCTAGCAAACTAAACATGGCTCCTTATAGTGAGCTAATAAGACAAGCTACTCCTCATTGGCGGAGGTATCGATGATGATTGACTCCTTGGACATGGAAGAGGGCGAGGCCTCCGCTTCTTGGGTGCCCTCGTCGTAGTGGTGAGTTGCCTGAGCTGCTCCGGGCACCAACCTACTGGCTCTCGAGGTGAGGTAAGCACGTGCACGCTGAGAAAACACCTCGTAGTCTTTGTTGAAGGCACCAACGGTGGCCTCGAGAAAACGCCACGAACTTTCGTTTAAAGCAGCCAACCGCATCACGGCATTAGCGCCCGAGGCGTCTATGGTGGCCTCGACGACGAGTTGCTCCTCCAAGATCTGGGGGTTGGCACGAATGGCAGCCATCGCGACCTCATCCACGTGTGCGGCCGCGATTTGCTTCTCCGCTGCCAAATGCTCCTTGAGATCCTGGCTATACTGCATGCACCATGGCTTAGGGCGGCACTTATTTGGTGGAGGGTTCGGTGATTTGGATGGAAGGTGTCGCGCTCGCGCCGGCGGTCGGGGCATGTGGGATGTGGATGGAGGAGGAGGATGGGGTCGGGTGTGGATTACCTGCCTGGATAGGCGAGGCCGAGCAGCGTGAAGGAGGGCCGCTGGTGAGGAGGCGGCACTGCAAGCAAGTAGTGAAGGTTTCATCTTGGAAAGGAAGGCAGAAATAGGGGAAATATGGATTTTGGTAAGGGGAAGGGGGTGGGGAGGTAGATATTTCCGCAGAAGCCGAAAATTTGAAATTGCTTCAGCGAAAAAACTGGCGCGCAAAGTGTCATCAGACACGGTCCCTTATTCAGAGCGGGCTGTGGACTGTGGCCGTCGCACTTTCTCGCATAAGCCGTATGCATACTATAATCCGACGGTGCTCCAAGATATTTTGTGATGCATCTCACACGGTTAGTGATAATAAACTGTGTGGGATCTACTTGATTTGTCATCTTGATTTGTATTACATAATGGGGTCACAGCGGCTATGGATGGTGTTTGAATTGCTAGACCTTTTATCTACAGTGAACATGCAACTATATGTGTGTCATAAAAAAATGGGAATTATTCAGGGTTTGTTTGGAAATTTTATACATTAAATTGGTTTTCTAGCCATTTCAGGTGCACAATTTAAAATTGAAGCACATGCAAAAGGTCCGATGCACCAACATGGGTTGTAAAATCATATATGTGTCCATGAGTTTATGCTTATGTCCCATGCAAGAAATTGGGCTGAACTTTGAACACCATAACACCGTAGCTCTCCGGCAAATGTTGAGGTACTTGCTTTTGTAATTATAGTAAATCCAAAAGCCGTCTGAAATTCATGAACCTTGGCATGCTATCATGGAATGGCATCAACATGCTGGGGTAAAAAATATTGTACCATTTGGGGTAGGTTGTGGTATAAGCTTCTCACAAACCAGAGCTTCTCACAAGAAAGCCTCATGGTTCCGTTAGGGAAACGTGTTGCCTTTGTGGACAAAACGATATTCGTCTCCTCTTCTTCATTTCAATTTTTTTCTTGGTGTCAACATAGAACAACAGGAGTGTAGTGTTAAATTTTGGATTTTTTTGGGGATTGTTTGTACATTTTTATATGTTAATTGAGTTTTCTAGGCATTTATGTTTTGTTCTATGCAATAAAATCCCATGTGGTTAACGTAAATCAAAATCCCATGTTGTTAAATGTTTGTCCTTGGTTGCATGCTTAGGTCACATGCAAGAAATGGGAATGAATGTCAAACACCCTGCCACGGTCACTCGGCCGCAAACATTGAGATACCTGGTTTTTAAATTCTATTAAATCCAAAGCTCGTCTGAAATTCATGAAACTTGGCATGCTATCATGGAGTGGCATAAACATGTCGTGGTAATATTTTTGTCCCATTTGGGGCAGGTTTGGGGATATGCTTCTCACAAACCAGAGCTTCTCACAACAAGCCTGATGGTTTCGGTAGGGAACATCCCAACTTTCGGGACGAAGCGATATCCATTGCCTCTTATTGCTTTCAAATAAATTCTCGTGTCAACGTAGAACAACAGGAGTGTTGTGTCAATTTTGGGGATTTTTGGGGTTCGTTTGGACATTTTTATGCATTAATTGAGTTTTCAATGCATTTATGTGCATAATTCAAATTTGAACTACATGCACATGCTCTAATGCATATAAATTGGTTGAAAATTCAAATTTGTGCACTTGGTTGCATGCTTAAGTCCCATGAAAGAAATGGGAATGAATGTCAAACACCCTGCCACGGTCACTCGACCGCAAACATTGAGATACCTGGTTTTTAAATTCTAGTAAATCCAAAGCTTGTCTAAAATTCATGAAACTTGGCATGCTATAATGGAGCGGTATCAACATGCCGTGGTAAATGTTTTGTCCCATATGGGGCAGGTTTGGGGATATATTTCTCACAGCAAGCCTGATGATTTCGGTAGGGAACGTCCCACCTTTGGGGGCGAAATGATATCCATTGCCTCTTATTCCTTTCAAAAAATTTCTCATGTCAACATAGAACAACAGGAGTGTTGTGCCAATTTTTGTGATTTTTCGGGGCTCGTTTGGACGTTTTTATGCGTTAATTGAGTTTTCAATGCATTTATGTGCATATTTCAAATTTGAACTACATGCACATGCTCTCATATAAATTGGTTGAAAAAACAAATATGTGCCCCTGGTTGCATGCTTAGGTCCCATGCAAGAAATGGGAATGAATTTCAAACACCCTGCCACGGTCACTTGGCCGCAAACATTGAGATACCTGGTTTTCTAAATTCTAGTAAATCCAAAGCTCGTCTGAAATTCATGAAACTTGGCATGCTATCATGGAGCGGCACCAACATGCCGTGGTAAATTTTTTGTCCCATTTGGGGTAGGTTTGGGGATATGCTTCTCACAAACCAGAGCTTCTCACAACAAGCCTGGTGGTTTCGGTAGGGAACGTCCCACCTTTGGGGCCGAAACGATATCCATTGCCTCTTATTGCTTTCAAAAATTTTCCCGTGTCAACATAGAACAACAGGAGTGTTGTGCCAATCTTTGTGATTTTTCGGGGCTCGTTTGGACGTTTTCATGCATTAATTGAGTTTTCAATCCATTTATGTGCATAATTCAAATTTGAACTACATGCACATGATCTAATGCATATAAATTGGTTGAAAAATCAAATCTGTGCCCTTGGGTGCATGCTTAGGTCCCATGCAAGAAATGGGAATGAATTTCAAACACGAGGGCACCGTTGATTGCCGGCAAAATGTTGAGATACTTTGTTTTTAAATTCTAGTAAATCCAAAACTCGTCTGAAATTCATGAAAGTTGGCATGCTATCATGGAATGCCACCCGACATGTTGTGGTATTTTTCGTGTCCATTTCGAGAGAAGGCGCACTCGAATAACAACCAACAAAGGCATTTTGAAAAAATAGCTGCCACTTTAATGTCTCAAAGTTTGTATAATTCAATTAGTGTGCATTCTGTTAACCATTCACGTGACGCAATGTGTCTTTGTTTTAATGGCTATAGGAGGTGACGTGCGGACAGTTGCTTGACCTTGACTGAACGGGAGGTGTGCGAGCGGAGTCCGGTGCGCAGGCTGACCGAGAGGCGTGCAAGCTGTCCTCCAATGTGCACGTTCACCGGGAAGCGTGCAAGTTGTACGCTGCGCAGGCTCACTTGAAAAAAAGTCAATGGTTTTTAAATATAAAGCACTCATCGCAAACGTTTTAGTTAGAACACCCGTATGCAAACCGACAGCTTCCCTAGGAAGCCAAGGGAAAATGTGCTGAGTAGGATTTGTGCAGCTCTTGATCGCAAATGTTTTAGTTAGAACACCCGTATGCAAGCCGACAGCTTCTCCAGGAAGCCAAGAGAAAATGTACCGAGCAGGATTTCTGCAGCTCTTGATCGCAAACGTTTTAGATAGAACACCCGTATGCAAAGTGAGAGCTATGGTCTTCCCCCTTAAGTCGAGGGAAAATCCACATCGCATGATTTGTGCATCCCTTCAACGCAAACGGTTTTTTTTTGGATGACCCGTGTGCAACCACATACAAACAATTTGGTAAGATTTTCATCTGTCATATTGGGTATGTTGCCATTTGTCAAACTAGAAAGATTGACATTTGTTGATCTAGTAACATTGCCATTTTTCAACCTTGTAACACTGCGATTCGTCAAAATATGAAGCTAAAAATCACTAGCAGTATCTAATTTTTGGAACTAAAATTCAGTAATTAAGCATAGATGGAGGCGAGGAGGCGTGTTCAGCCGGGCGTGCAGCGGGCGGTGCAGTACTATTTGATATGACAACGGGCGGTGTAGTTCCCGATACGGCTTTAATGCAGACGAGGGAGAGGGTATCGGTTCCCGAAATGTTGAACGACCAATGATGCATCCTCCTTCAATTAGCATCGTGTGAATGCATGAGGGAAGTAATGGGAGGAGGGCCAGTAAAAGAGGCTGCACGATGTGAATGCAACGTAGTTTGCACTGATATAAAGGCGCCCCTCCATTCCACTGCATCTACCACATCGTACGCACCTAAGCATTTGCCTAAGCACCTACACTAATAAGAGCAAAAGTGCTCACTCCAAACCCATGGCGGCAATGCGCGTGAGAAGCCAGCGGCTGTGCCAGATGGTCTACTACACCAGCCTACGGCATGGCACTGTGGATCGTATCCATACGGTGTTGGCGACCGGCTGGTGGATGGCCGCTGTCGATGCCAGCAACGACTCTCAGTTGGACGAGATGATCGTTCGTACCACCAACAGGCTCACCGTCGTCAAGAAGCTCGCGGACGACATCACCATACTCCTCCAGCCCGCGCGTCCGGGCTCCTCATTGCCTGCCACCCTAATCGGCCTCCATGGTCGGAACCTCTTTCAAGCACTGGTGGCCCTGCGACTACCCGCCGACTCCACAAAGAATGTCCACCTAGAGGCCGCGCTCGCCACGAGGCGCCTCGCCCTGCAAGAATCCGTCGACCTACACATCCATGTGTACGAGCAAATCATGTACATAGGTATCTACAAGGCCAGTGAGGACGATACGACGTTGGCCTTCTTCAGCCAGCTGGAAGCCTTGGATGCCTTTGCTGAGAAGCACCTTGGCCTCGCCACAAAAGCCGCCGCTCCTTATCCGTCGGTCGGTGGCCCGGCGCACTGAGTTGAGGAGGAGGAGGTCATACGTTGATGGATGCATCTTTCTTCTTGCCTCATGTAACCACCACTGCGATCGCATCATCGTGGCCTTAATTCTTATTGTGCTATTGCATTCTCGTTCCAGTCAATACAGACATGTGCGGTCCCTTTGCTTAATTATATGCACCACAGTAACTAGTACTCCATCCATCAATTAAGTTGTGCTGCCAGTGTCTATCTTGTTACTTTTTGATAACTTTTTGTTTTCTGAACACATATTGATTGGCTTGAATGAATGTCTATCCCACCGTTAGGCGCCGTAGCGTGTTGTGCGCACCGTTAGGCGCCGCGGCGCGCTCTGCTCGCGTCCGTCAGCGCGCTCGGCTTGTGGACAGCTATTCCTTGCATGTTCAACTGCTATATGCATATATATATATACATACATACATACATATATATATATATATATATATGTGTGTGTGTGTGTGTGTGTGTGTGTGTGTGTGTGTGTGTGTGGTTGATCGCCATTGAGGCGACCGCGGAGCACTCTGCTTGGGTCCCTCCGTGCGCGCTCTGCCAGCGGTTGGGCGTGCGCACGATCATGTCGGGGGCCCCATATGCACGCGGTTGCACCGCGCGCTTTGCCACACGATGTAGTTACGTGCGGCACGATTGAAGGAAATATGCCCTAGAGGCAATAATAAATGTGTTATTTATATTTCCTTATATCATGATAAATGTTTATTATTCATGCTAGAATTGTATTAACCGGAAACTTAGTACATGTGTGAATACATAGACAAGCAGAGTGTCACTAGTATGCCTCTACTTGACTAGCTCGTTAATCAAAGATGGTTAAGTTTCCTAGCCATGGACAAAGAGTTGCCATTTGATGAACCGGATCACATCATTTGAGAATGATGTGATGGACTTGACCCATCCGTTAGCTTAGCACTATGATCGTTTAGTTTATTGCTATTGCTTTCTTCATAACTTATACATGTTCCTATGACTGTGAGATTATGAAACTCCCGAATACCGGAGGAACACTTTGTGTGCTATCAAATGTCACAACGTAACTGAGTGATTATAAAGATGCTCTATAGGTGTCTTCGATGGTGTTTGTTGAGTTGGCATAGACCGAGATTAGGATTTGTCACTCCGATTGTCGAAGAGGTATCTCTGGGCCCTCTCGGTAATACACATCACTATAAGCCTTGCAAGCAATGTGACTAATGAGTTAGTTATGCGATGATGCATTACGGAATGAGTAAAGAGACTTGCCGGTAGCGAGATTGAACTAGGTATGATGATACCGACGATCGAATCTCGGTCAAGTAACATACCAATGACAAAGGGAACAATGTATGTTGTTATGCGGTTTGACCGATAAAGTTCTTCGTAGAATATCTAGGAACCAATATGAGCATCCAGGTTCCGCTATTGGTTATTGACCGGAGATGAGTCTCGGTCATGTCTACATAGTTCTCGAACCCGTAGGGTCCACACGCTTAACATTCGATGACGATCGCTATTATGAGTTTATGTGTTTTGATGTATCGAAGGTAGATTGGAGTCCGGGATGTGATCAGGGACATGATGAGGAGTCTCGAAATGGTCGAGACATGAAGATTGATATATTGGAAGGTTATGTTTGGACACTCGAATGGTTTCAAATGAGTTCAGGAATTTACTGGAGTACCGGGGGGTTACCGGAACCTCCCGGGGGCTTAATGGGCCTACATGGGATTTAGTGGAAGAGAGAGGAGAAGGCCAAGAGGAGGGGTGCCCCCCAAAGCCCAATCCTAATTGGGAGGGGGGCCGAGCCCCCTTTCCTTCCTCCCCTCTCTCCCTTCATCCCCCTTGGCCTCAGCTGGATCAAGAGTACGAGGGACGTCACCAAGCTGAGCATGTGCAAATCACGGAGGTGCCGTACGTTTGGTACTTGCATCGGTTGGATCACAAAGACGTTCTACTACATCAACCGCGTTACTAAACGCTTCTGCTTTCGGTCTACGAGGGTACATAGACACACTCTCCCCGCTTGTTGCTATGGATCTCCTAGATAGATCTTGCATGATCGTAGGTAAATTTTTTGAAATTACTGCGTTCCCCAACAGTGGCATCAGAGCCAGGTTTATGCATAGATGTTGTATGGACGAGTAGAACACAAAGAGTTGTGGGCGATAATAGTCATACTGCTTACCAGCGTGTCATACTTTGATTCGGCGGTATTGTCGGATGAAGCGGCTCAGGCCGACATTACGCCTACGCTTACGCGAGACTGGTTCTACCGACGTGCTTCACACACAGGTGGCTAGTGGATGTCTGTTTCTCCAACTTTAGTTGAATCGAGTGTGACTACGCCCGGTCCTTGTTGAAGGTTAAAACAGCAAACTTGATGAAAAATCATTGTGGTTTTGATGTGTAGGTAAGAACGGTTCTTGCTAAGCCCGTAGCAGCCACATAAAACTTGCAACAACAAAGTAGAGGACGTCGAACTTGTTTTTGCGAGGCATGTTGTGATGTGATATGGTCAAGATGTGATTATATGGATTGTTGTATGAGATGATCATGTTTTGTAACACAGTTATCGGCAACTAGCAGGAGCCATATGGTTGTCGCTTAATTGTATCAAAAGCAATTGCCATGTTATTGCTTTACTTTATCACTAAGCGGTAGCGATATTCGTAGAAGCAATAGTTGGCGAGACGACAACGATGCTTGGATGGAGATCAAGGTGTCAAGCCGGTGATGATGGTGATCATGATGGTGATTTGGAGATGGAGATCAAAGGCACAAGATGATGATGGCCATATCATATCACTTATATTGATTGCATGTGATGTTTATCCTTTATGCATCTTATTTTTCTTAGTACGGCGGTAGCATTATAATATGATCTCTCACTAAATTTCAAGGTATAAGTGTTCTCCCTGAGTATGCACCGTTTCTACAGTCCGTCGTGTCGAGACACCACGTGATGATTGGGTGTGATAAGCTCTCTACGTTCACATATAACGGGTGCAAGCTAGTTTTGCACACGCGGAATACTCGGGTTAAAATTGAGCGTGAATCATATAGTAGATATGATCAACATAGTGATGTTCACCATGGAAAACTTCTCCATCTCACGTGATGGTCGGACATGGTTTAGTTGATATGGATCACGTGATCATTTAGATGGCTAGAGGGATGTCTATCTAAGTGGGAGTTCTTAAGTAATATGATTAACTGAACTTTAATTTATCATGAACTTAGTCCTGATAGTATTTGCATAACTATGTTGTAGATCAATAGCTCGCGATGTAGCTCCCCGTTTATTTTTGATATGTTCCTAGAGCAAAACTATGTTGAAAGATGACAGTAGCAATGATGCGGACTAGGTCCATGATCTGAGGATTATCTTCATTGCTGCACAGAAGAATTATGTCCTTGATGCACCGCTAGGTAACAGACCTATTTGCAGGAGCAGATATAGACGCTATGAACGTTTGGCAAGCTCGGTATGATAGCTACTTGATAGTTTAGTGCGCCATGCTTTACGGCTTAAGAACCGGGACTTCAAAAACGTTTTGAACGCCACGGAACATATAAGATATTCCAAGAGCTGAAATTTGTATTTCAGACTCATGCCCGAGTCGAGAGGTATGAGACCTCTGACAAGTACTTTGCCTACAAGATGGAGGAGAATAGCTCAACCAGTCAGCATGTGCTCAAATTGTCTGAGTACTACAATCACTTGAATCAAGTGGGAGTTAATATTCCAGGTAAAATAGTGATTGACAGAGTTCTCTAGTCACTATCACCAAGTTACTGGAACTTCATGATGAACTATGATATGCAAGTGATAACGAAAGCGATTCCCGAGCTCTTCGTGATGCTGAAATCAACGAAGGTAGAAATCAATAAAAGCATCAAATGTTGATGGTTGGCAAGACCACTAGTTTCAAGTAAAAGGGCAAGGCAAAGAAAGGGAACTTCATGAAGAATGTCAAGTAAGTTGCCACTCCCATGAAGAAGCCCAAAGCTAGACCCAAGCCTGTAACTAAGTACTTCTACTGCGAAGAAAATGGTCACTAGAAGCGGAACTGCCCCAAATACTTGGCGGATAAGAATGATGGCAAAGTGAACAAAAGTATATATGATATACATGTTGTTGATGTGTACTTTACTAGTGTTCATAGTAGCCCCTGGGTATTTGATATGGGTTCAGTTGCTATGATTAGTAACTCGAAACAGGAGTTACAAAATGAACAAAGACTAGTTGAGGGCAAGGTGACGATGTGTGTTGGAAGTGATTCCAAGGTTGATAAGATCACCATCACACACTCCCTTTACCTTCGGGATTAGTGTTGAACCTAAAATAAATGTTATTTGGTGTTTGCATTGAGCATAATATGATTGGATCATGTTTATTGCAATACGGTTATTCATTTAAGTCAAAGAATAATTGTTATTCTGTTTACATGAATAAAACCTTCTGAGGTCATACACCCAAGGTGAATGGTTTATTGAATCTCGATCGTGGTGATACACATAATCATAATATTGACGCCAAAAGATGCAAAGTTGATAATGATAGCGCAACATATTTGTGGCACTGCCGTTTAGGTCATATTGATGTAAGGTGCATGAAGAAACTCCATGTTGATGGGCTTTTGGAATCACTTGATGCTTGCGAACCATGCCTCATGGGCAAGATGACTAAGACTCCGTTCTCCGGAACAATGGCGCGAGCAACTGACTTATTGGAAATAATACATACTGATGTATGCGATACGATGAGTGTTGAGGCTCGCGGCGGGTATCGTTATTTTCTGACTTTCACAGATGATTTGAGTAGATATGGGTATATCTACTTGATGAAATGTAAGTCTGAAACATTTGAAAAGTTCAAAGAATTTTAGAGTGAAGTGGAAAATCATCGTAACAAGAAAATAAAGTGTCTACGATCTGATCGCGGAGACAAATATTTGAGTTACGAGTTTGGTCTTCATTTGAATCGATGTGGAATAGTTTCGCAACTCACGCCACCCAGAACACCACAGCGTAATGGTGTGTCCGAATGTCATAACATTAATTTATTAGATATGGTGCGATTTATGATGTCTCTTACCGATTCATCACTATCATCTTGGGGTTATGCATTAGAGACAGCTGCATTCATGGTAAATAGGGCACCATCTAAATCCATTGAGATGACACCATATGAACTGTGGTTTGGCAAGAAACCTAAGCTGTCGTTTCTTAAAGTGTGGGGTTGCGATGCTTATGTGAAAAAGTTTTAGCCTGATAAGCTCAAACCCAAATCGGAGAAGTGCGTCTTCATAGGATACCCAAAAGAAATTGTTGGGTACACCTTCTATCACAGATCCAAAGGCAAGATCTTTGTTGCTAAGAGTGGATCCTTTCTAGAGAAGGAGTTTCTCTCAAAGAAGTGAGTGGGAGGAAAGTAGAACTTGATGAGGTAATTGTACCTTCTCTCAAATTGGAAAGTAGCTCATCACTAAAATCAGTTCTAGTGATGCCTGCACCAATTAGTGAGGAAGTTAATGATGATGATCATGAAACTTCAGATCAAGTTACTACCGAACCTCGTAGGTTAACCAAAGTATGATCCGCACCAGAGTGGTACGGTAATCCTATTCTGGAAGTCATATTGCTAGACCATGATGAACTTACGAAATGAGGAAGCGATGATGAGCCCAGATTCCGCAAAATGGCTTCAGGCCATGAAATATGAGATGGGATCCATGTATGAGAACAAACTATGGACTTTGATTGACTTGCCTGATGATCGGCGAGCCATTGAGAATAAATGGATCTTCAATAGGAAGACAGACGATGATAGCAGTGTTACTATCTACAAAGCTCGAAGCTCGACTTGTTGCGAAAGGTTTTCGACAAGTTCAAGGAGTTGTCTACAATGAGACTTTCTCACCCGTAGTGATGCTTAAGTCCGTCTGAATTGTGTTAGCATTTGCCGTTGTCGGATTTCGGGTTCTGGCAGACCCTTGAGGTTCGAACACTGGGGTGCACGCGAAGATCTCTCCCCTACCAGCTCACATCTCGAAGTCTCGCAAGGATCTAAGCAAGAAAGATGAACACACAAGGGATACAAGATTTATACTAGTTCAGGCCACCATTGTGGTGTAATACCCTACTCCAATGTGTGGTGTGGTGGATTGCCTCAGGGGCTGATGATGAACAGCACAAAGAGAGAACAGCCTCGCGAGGGGCTGCTCTTGAGCTGGTGCGATGAACTGCTTGGGTGAGTTCAGTCGCTTCTCTCTCTCTCTCTCTCTTATCGATCTGTTTCTCGATGCCTCCACCCTGTGGTGGCTAGTCCTATTTATAGAGGGAGGCCCTGGGCCTCTTCCCAAATAATGAGCGGGAAGGGCACCAACAATTGGCCATTTTGAAGGGGAACATCTGGTACACATATCCTGACTAAAGTTGGTCTTCGGCTGCCAAAGGCTCTGACGATGACGCCGTCCTGGGCTCCACGATGATCTCCATCCTGCCGTTCAGCTAGTCTTGGTCTTGTTTGTCATGCCCAATATGCGACCCTATCCAAAAGGAACTCGAAGGTCCCACCAAGGATAGACCCGCATATTGAAACGCTTTTGCAAGGTGGATATCATTACATCAACATTACATAAATAGATGGGGATACATACAAAAGGCATACAATGCCACACGAATACAACATCATCTTACAAGAGATCAACATCCGACTACGGATGGAACACAAACAGAAACTCAAACGACATCCACCCTGCTAGCCCAGGCTGCCGACCTGGAACCTATCCCTTGATCGAAGAAGAAGCAGAAGAAGAACTCCGAAACAAGCAAACATCGCTCTCGCGTCAAGATCATCGCATAACCTGTACCTGCAACTGTTGTTGTAGTAATCTGTGAGCCATGAGGACTCAGCAATCCCATTACCATGGGTATCAAGACTAGCAAAGCTTAATGGATATGGAAAGGGTAAAGTGGTGAGGTTGCAGCAATGGCTAAGCAAGTATGGTGGCTAACATACGCAAATAAGAGCGAGAAGAGAAGCAAAGGAACGGTCATCAACTAGTAATGATCAAGAAGTGATCCTGAGCTCCTACTTACGTCAAACATAACCCAAAAACCGTGTTCACTTCCCGGACTCCGCCGAGAAGAGACCATCACGGCTACACACGCGGTTGACGCGTTTTAATTCGTATCGGGTGTCAAGTTATCTACAACCGGACATTAACAAATTCCCATCTGCCACATAACCGCGGGCACGGCTTTCGAAAGATAATACCCTGCAGGGGTGTCCCAACTTAGCCCATGATAAGCTCTCGCGATCAACGAAGGATATTCCTTCTCCCAGGAAGACCCGATCTGTCTCGGAATCCTGGTTTACAAGACATTTCGACAATGGTAAAACAAGATCAGCAAAGCCGCCCAATGCGCCGACAATCCCGATAGGAGCTGCACATATCTCGTTCTCAGGGCAACAACGGATGAGACATCCTACGAGTAAAACCAAACCTTGAGTTTCCCCGAGGGGGCCCCGCAGTCTACTCGGTTCGGACCAACACTTAGACAAGCATTGGCCCCGGGGGGCTAAAATAAAGATGACCCTCGGGTTAATTACTCCCAAGGGAAATGTAGGTGGTCGTGAGGCAAATGGTAAAACCAAGGTTGGGCCTTGCTGGAGGAGTTTTATTCAAAGCAAAATGCCGAGGGGGTCCCATAAATCACCCAACCGCGTTAGGGATGCAAAATCCGGGAACATAACACCGGTATGACAGAAACTAGGGCGACAAGAGTGGAACAAAACACCAGTCATAAGGCCGAGCCTTCCACCCTTTACCAAGTATATAGATGCATTAATAATATAAGAGATATTGTGATATCCCAATCATAATCCTGTCCACCATGGGGAAATCTTCAACTTCACCTGCAACTAACAACGCTATAAGAGAGGCTGAGCAAAGCGGTAACATAGCCAAACAACGGTTTGCTAGGGAGGGTGAAAAAGTTAGAGGCTGACATGGCAATTTGGGAGGCTTGAAGAGCAAATGATAGGTAGCGCAGCATAGCGATAGAACGAAGCAACTAGCATAGTAATGATAGTAATGAGATCCAAGGTGACGGTCATCTTGCCTGAAATCCCGCTAGGAAGAAGAACGGGTCCATGAAGAAGATGAAGCCACGAAGACGAACCAAGCGTAGATGAACGAATCCTCACGATCGCAACGAAACAGGAACTATCGAGAAGAAGCACCCAACATGGTAAACACACCACACATAGACAAGACATGATGCACAACAAGCATGATGCATGACAAGGCTACATGAAGCTACTCATGGCAAGAGACGATGCAAACAAGAGCAACACATCAAAGCAAGTTTAAATGAGGCCGGAAACAACATATAACAATTCCGTTAAGTCCTCATATGCAAAATTTAGAAATTGGTCCATAATTGAATAAACCTTATGTTCAAGTTGTTAAACAGCAAGTTAAGATGCACCAAGATGATCTACACGAAATTCTAGTCAAGTTACATATAAAGTTCATTTAATTCGGAGCTACGGCCTAGAAGATATGAGCAAAACAAGTTAAACATGGCATTGATGCTAAATGCATCCAAACATCAAGAAAACACTCCCAAATATGGATGCAACATGACAATATGAAACTACATGCAATTCTAAGCAAGTTTCATATAGAGCACACTCAGAACGGAGCAACGGATCAACACATGCACACAATACAAGTTTTAAAGGACAAGCTGTCCAAAATAGCAACTAGGCATCTTGCAAGCATCAAAACAACATGCTACAGTACCACAATATGAAAACAAAAGGCATGGACATTATGTACGGGTAAAGCACAACAAAACATGAACACCGAGCTAACTCCAGAAATCAATAGATCATGCTCAAAAGGACATGGCAAGATTGCAAATATTAACAGTTTCAGACTTTGCAGAAATAACATCAGGTTGCAATGTTTAGAGCTATCAAACAACTTGTTACAGGAACTTTTCATGGCAAAAAAAGGCATGGAATGACTCTACTAATTGCATAGAACAAAAGTCCCTTACTGACCATGAGCCAAAAGGGCACAGAAAATATGATGGCACCCATGTAAACATGGCAAGTTATATGACAGATTCATACATGGCAGGAACAACAATAAGTAGGCATGTTGGTGAGCTTGAACCACACACCACAGAGCAATACATGGCATGACAAGGTTACCAACAGTAAGAAGACATGTTTGAGAAGCTAAGCATGGAAAGAGCAAGTTCATAGGGTGCATGGATGACTAGCAACGATCATGGCAACATTGAACTTAATGTTAACAGGCAGACAACAACATTATTTAGCAGTTTTGAGGGCAAGATAACAACATCTTACAGCAGGCTATAAATGCAACCAGGGGCATGAATGGATAGATCAAGACATGTATAACAAATCATCCTTAGTGAACATCTCCAGATTATGCATAGAATGACTTGTAGCAGCAGGTTTACATAGCAACAAAATATAACAGAATCAGCCTAGCAAAACAGCAACAGCAAGTACCCTACTTAACAAGCTCGATGCATTCAGTACAAGACTCACAAAAATACATGGATGGCACCACTATGAAGATGGCATGGAATAGTACAAAACACATGTGTACATCAAGCTCATAGGATGCACACATCAAACATGGCAAAAATGACAAATGGGCATGTTCTGTTAATAGACAGCAGTTAACATCATATAGCACTCTTGCAACAATGATTCAAGCATCAAGATGAGCTCAAATGAACATGATGCAATGGAAAGAAATGAAGTACTCGTCGAGACGAACAATTTGTCATATTATACGCACGGAACGGAGCAGTATGCAGCAAGTTATGACAGGTAGAACAGGGCACCAAAATATGCAAATAAACAGGGACTTAGCAGATTTTCTCACCCCGGGTAAAAGTCAACTGCGGCGAGGTGGCGGCGGATCTCGCCGGCGACAGAGAAGAAGATGGTCGAAGGGGTCGTGGAGGACGCCGGCGAGGCCGGGGCATCGGGGCAAGGGGATCTGGTCGGCCCCGACCCGGATCCGGTCTCGGGGAGGCGCGGCGCGGGGAGGCGCGCTCCGGCCGGCGAGGGGCGGCGACT